>NC_056741.1:1347082386-1347382386 GCF_019279795.1 Protopterus annectens | reverse complement strand
TTGGCTGCTGCCATGAACCCTAGGGCTCTTAGGACTTACTCTGCTGGGGGTGCAGGAGTCTGGAGAAGCACCAAGACATGAAGGGCCAGGCTCCAAAGTCTGTCTGGGGTCAAAAATATCCTGGCCTGAAGAGCATCTATTCTTGCCCCTATGAAGTCTAGAATCTGAACAGGTTGAAGAGAAGACTTCTTGAGGTCTATTGTAATACCCAGCCGATTCAATAACTGAAGAAAGAAGTTTCTGGCTAGAACAAGTTGGTGCCTGATGGAGGCGGTGAGGAGCCAGTCGTCCAGGTACGGGAAGACCTGAATGCCCTGAAGCCTCAGGTGGGCCGCTACAACTGCCATGACCTTGGTAAACACCCTGGGGGCTGTGGTGAGACCTAAGGGTAGGGCCCTGAACTGGTAGTGACTGGCTCTTAGCGAGAAGTGGAGGAAACTCCTGGAATGCCTGTCCATCAGGATATGGTAGTACGCATCCTTGAGGTCTACCAAGCACATCCAGTCTTTCTCCTGCAAGAACGGCAGGATGGATTGTAATGTGACCATCCGGAACTTCTCCTTGGCAAAAGACATGTTCATCGTGGATAGGTCAAGGATCGGCCTCAAGTCCCCCCATCTTTTTTGGCACCTAAAAGAACCTGGAATAGATGCCTGATCCGGACTGGTCTGGGGGCACTGGCTGGATCGCTCTTTTTTTTTTCTAGCAACTTTTCTATTTCCAAAGCTGCCTCCTCCCTTTGAGTGGGTGGGACATCCGGGAGGCGCCTTGTGGAAAGGGGACTGTTTATGAAGGGAATAGAATACCTCTGGATATTATTCGAAGCACCTAGCGATCTGATGTGATGGACTCCCACTGGGCTAGGTGCCTCGAAAAACACCTCCTCCGACTGCATCCAAAGAGGAGCAGTTGGGCAACCCCTCAGGGCTGCTGCGCGGGTTGATCGGAAAAAGGTTCCCGTGACCCGAAGTTCTTCAGCCCCCCTCTGCCTCTGGGCCGGCGTCCACCTTGTCCCCCTCTACCTCTAGGGGAGGAGGAGGCCGGAGCATTCCAGGACTGCTGAGACTTCTGGAACCACAGTTTCTTCTGCCCTCACTGGTTCTTGGAGAAGGACCTTTGAGGGCTGGAGAAGCAGATCCCGACGGCCGACAGCGTTTTCCCGTCCTTCTCACTCGGACGGTCTTCCCGAACAGGGTCGAACCATCAAAAGAGGCATTCGTGAAGGACGCCTTGAAAGGTTCCAAAAAATCGCAAAGCCGGAGCCAGGCATGACGCCTCATGGCAATACCGGACTCGGCCACCCTAGCGGCTCCCTCAGTGGCATGAGAGAGTAAACGCATGGACATATTTGAAACCAACTTAAGAGTGTCCATATGAACTGAGAATGTCTGTTTATCCTCGGCCAAAATGGACTCGGGGGGGCGACGACTCCGCATACTCTTTCACAAGGTCGCGCTAGAGTCTAATTACATGGGCCACGTAATTCAGTACCCTAACAGCAAAAGTAGCTGAAGCAAACGTCTGCTTTCCAAGACGATCCATCCCCTAGACTCCTTGTCCAGAGAATAGACTGAGAAACGTTCCTGGGCCAGTTTATTTTTGTTGGCCACTGCCACCACCATGGCATCAACTGGGGAATCCTTACTCAAAGTGGGCTTGTCGGCAGGAGGGGTCAATACTTTATCTGGCTGTTTGGGTATTAGCTCTACAGTGTCCTGTTCCTTCCAAGCTCTGGTGGTAATGAGGTCCACCAGAGGGTCAGCCGGGGGACACACCCAAGAGGTAGATGGGCCTGCGAACGCCTCCAGAAATTCTAACTCATCCGAGGAAGGCTTTTGGGCGGACCAGCCCCCCCGGCGAAGAATTTCCATCGTCTCTGAAGGACACATCTTCGGGGGGTGATTTGAGGGAACCTTCCCCTTCTCCTCTTGCACTGGCATTTGTGAGGGGCCTCCTCGGGTGGGGGGGGCTCTCCGGGGAGGGCTCACAGTCTCATATTCCTCAAGGGGAACCGTCTGGGGCATATCGGACACAGGTTGTCCCTGGGAGGACTGGATGATGGAAGACAAACTCAGCTGCGAGGGAGCAGGGGCGGACTTCCAAGGAAAGAGTGAGGGGTCTCGATCCTCCAGAGAGTTCCCTCTCCACAACGAAGGCTGAAGGGGAGCCGGCTTCCCTGAAACTAGTGGGGCGGGTAGCCGTGTCCCTTGGATCTGACGAGGGGATCGGAGCCGAGGTCGGAACAGTCGGATCCAGAGGGAAGGTATGCCCCGACCACAATTGAGCAGACGACACACTCATCACCTCGGATCCGTCGCCCAGATCTTGGCTCTGAGAGCTCTGATCCGACAGGCTCGAGAGCATGGCTGGTATAGAGGTTGGAGGAACCATCGGAGCGACCCCCTAACTCCTCAGATCCATGGACTCCGAAACTCGAGGGTGGATCGGAGGAGGAGCTATTGGGGCAAATGTCGGAGCCGAACTCCCTGCTCCGGGTGGGGGCCAGCAACACTCCCATCCGCAATTGAGTTTGCAGGAACCTTATCATCATCCGGTCCATGTCAGCTTAAGAGAGGCTTCCTTGCGGATCTTCAGGACACCACCGACACCGGCCAGGAGGACGGCCTAGCAACTTTCTCTGGAGTAGAGATCACTTTAGCGGGGGGGGGACGGGGACGGATCCAAGTCCGCTTGCCTCTTGCGACCCCTCTCCCTGTCTCTATCTCTCTCTTTTTCTCTCTCTCCCCCTCCTTTTCCTTGTTTTTCTCCTTCCTGGTGCCTTTCCCGCCCTGTCTGGAAGTGGGAGTGGGAGTCCCGGACAGAGGAGGAGGGCCGGAAGCCTGAACAGCCACAGCTGTGGCTGAAGACGATGATGCAGAAGAGGTGGCTGATCCTGCTGGCAGAAGATCCTCCAGAATCAGCTTGGTCCTCTGATCCTGCTGGGCCTAGGGGTTGAATGCTGCATATATCTTACAGCCCGAGGTGAGATGTGGAACCCCTAGACAAACCACACACGCAGTGTGACCATCGGTCGGCGACAGCTTATGGCCACACTCTGCGCACTTAGAGAATGTCTGCTTTTGTGCCTCTGACATACCTATCCTAACAAGGCTAACTAGCCAATCACACACACACACTCACACACACGTCAAGGGCGGGATGGGGAGGCCTACACTGGGTGAAAAGTTATAAAACTTTCCTTCTCTACTACCTATTTTTTTTTATGCAAAACCAAAGGTTAAATAGGGAAAAAAAGGATTAACTAATTATACACTCACACACACCACACAGATCGAAAGTTTGGTTAACAAAACTCGCAATACCTGCCTGGAGCTCAAGAATCCTATCTTGGCGAAGCCGCTGCAAACAAGATCTGAGGAGTGGAAGGAGCTGCAGTGTACTATGGGTAAGGGGGAAGAGCTTGGAGCTCAGATCTTTAGCTTGATAAGCTGCCGGCTCGCATTCGTATCAGATCCAGAACCCACAGGTTGATGATCAAATTAAGTTAACTACTTCAGATTAAGAAAATTAGAAACCCAACGGGTCACTTATCTTAGGGTGCGACATCTGTGGAGAAGTGACCGTACAATGTGAATGTTGTCTGCGGCTGAAAAGTTCTGAGGATTGCGGCCTGGTTTATGGCCCTATGTGTGACGTCCCCCGCACACTGCAACAGCCAAGCTGAAGCTTTTGTATAGGAGCCGATGTACGAGTCGCCTGAGGGCATGAAATCCCACACCTAGAATACTGCAACATAGGAATAGGAGGCTATCTGGAAGACACTGATTAAAAAGGAGGCAATGTGAGTTTTTCTAGAACAAAATAAAGATCCCAAAGATGGGTTTCCTTGGTGGTTTAAGATGGAGGACTCCCCGGAGAAAAAGTTTGACCTGCTCCCTAGCCATATGTTAAAAGCTAAGAGGGAGGCAGCACTGATAGCTGACAGGTGAGCTTTAATAGAAGACTAGGCCAAATATGATCAAAGTAGTTTGCAGAAATATTGCAAGAGAGCAGGAACTTGTGATAATAGCGAGTCCTGGCTATGTTTGTAGCAGCAGTAGAAAAACCTTTTCCATTTAGCTGTGTAAAATTTTCTAGTGGTGAATCTCCTGGCCTCTTGCAGGACTTGAGCAACCTCTTCAGAGAAGAGGTGTCTTTGAGGAATTATAACCTCATTATCCACAGGGTCAGTTGAGAGATGAAAGATTTGGGTGGCGCATCAATCCTACCCGCTGAGTCATCAGGGCTGACTGAAGAGGAATTCTCCTTTGCCAGGTGAAATTATTTATTTTTTATTTAATTTTACATTTGTTGACCTGGATAGTCCGACTGGATACTTGTCCATTTTCAGCGAAGGCCCAGGGAGAAAAGCTACATATATACATACAGAAAAACTGTTACATTAAATAGGTTAAAGCACTGTTATAGATACAATACATATTATAAAAGTCATTCCATTCTATCATATATAAATCTGATTTGTTATAGAGTAACAATTAGGAAGCAATGTAAGGGTGGCTAAAAGACCTCTTTAGCACACATTTACATTGCCAGAGTTAGTCAGGATTAGAGTAAGGACATAGCCATTGCCTTTTAAAGTACTGTTTTATATATTTTTTTGAATTGGGTTAAAACGGGTTCTGAAGTAAGCTCAGCAGAAAGTGAGTTCCATACTTTACCAACAGACTTGGCATATAGAGAGTCTCCAGATGAGTTGTTGCTTTTGAGGGTTTGGACTAGTAATTTGTTGGATGAGCAAAGTGTCTTGAGGTTGCTGTAAGGGGTGATAATTTTTGCGTAAGTACAGGTGTGTTTTCAGGTTGGTAGAGATTTTTATGTAATACTATTAGCTAACTGTACTGAAGTTGGATAGGCAATTCTAGCCACCCTAGATTTTTTAGGTTCAGACAGTGGTGTGTTCTGTATGCTGCTCCAGTTGCAAATCTAGCAATTTGATTAAAGTAGCTAGAGAGTTTAACTCATTCACTCTGGAGCAGCTCAGAAAATGCTGCCTGCTTACTTTCACCATAGGAACAACAGTGCAGCCTGAGCTAATTTTCAGATAATCTATTTGTAATACCATACAAAAAAAAAATAAATGTTCGTAACTCTTTAACCGCAAGAGCTAAACTAAAAATGTAAATGCAAAAGTTGTTCAGCAGGCACTGACCTTTCTAACAGTGTAAATGTTGATAGTGCGTATTTAAGTCATTATTAAATATTTGCCAAGGAATGCTGATATTGTGCATATTTTGTACCTATTTGGTAAAACAAATCACAATATCTTGGTGAATGTACCATGTAGACACATACAATTTGTAATTAATTTGTTTGTATGTATGAATGTCAGCTTTAAAATAATACCTTAACCATTACGGTGTGGTGCTCCTTTACACAGATATTCACAGAAATATGATTAATACTATATTTCTCATAATTGATAAATAAACAAAGCATAATATCTCATCACCTGTAACAGACAGACTACATTTCAGTGTACAGGTTGTGTGGCTCAATGTCGGCTTCAAAATGATGCATCATTTGTGTTGTCACCATGCTCCCTTGCAAAGATACAGTCATAATAATGAGAAATACTGTAAATGTATAATTTACATAATCCTACAAGACTAAAACTGTGATACCTGTACATGTGTACAGCATACAGACAGTTCTTGTATCAAGCTGTAAGGACTAACACTGTCTTCAAAACGAGGTATCACTTGCCATAATTACATGCTTCCTTGCAAAGTATTTACCAAAATAGGAAAAAAATCCTAATTTCCATAACCTAAGTCCTAAACTATGATATCTGTGAATGTGTACAGCCCACGGGCACAGTTCTTTTACCATGTTGTAAGGACCAACACTGTCTTCAAAATGAGGTATTACTTAGCACATTGCCATGCTCCCTTGCAAAGTTATTTACGAAAATATGAAAAAAATCATAATTTCCATAACCTAAGTCCTAAACAAACTGTGATGTTGTACAGCATACATACACAGTTATTTCACCATGTTATACGTACTGGAACTGTTTTCAAAATGAGGGATTACTTAGCAAATTGACAACTTCCCTAGCAAGTTTATTTACCAAAATATGTAAAAAAAATGTCTTGACTCCCATAACCTTAGTCCTAAACAAACTGTGATATCTGTACATGTGAACAGCCCATTATTCTTTTGGTGCATTATTTGTAAAGATAATGCAGAGGTACATACCTAATAACCAGAAAACCAGCAGCTCACACACACACCATCAGATTAGCAGTAGACACATATTACTGTAAACATGCACATTCGTGGCGTAGCCAAGTAATATAATGTTTCTTGCCCTGACCTGCATACATTTACTGTACCTGAAGGGAGGGAGAGTGACTGGAGAGCCACAGAAAGAGCACATGAGAAAAGAGAAAGACGTACTAAAACTCTTTCTTTTTGCTGGTGGCCTTTTGGGGAGGGACTGAAGGCATGAGAGTGGCACCCTTGAAACCATGCATTTCCAGGAAAGCAGGACAGTGGGACTGAGCTGAAGAGTGTCCAGGTTCCCCACTGCCATCCAGGATTATCCTAGGATTCATGGTGTTTAGGCATGATGCCCACTGATGCACATATCATCATGATGTTATATACCTGCCCAGAGACATGTGAAAAGCAACACAGCAGAACATTAGATAGGGACTGTGTGATGCAGGAAATTACTACATAATACGATGTTCAATTGTGGTAGTTCATAAAATTATGTGCAATGTAACCACAATGGGTATACTAAAACACAAAAAAGTGTAAAAATGACAGAAACAAACTGGTAGGGGGGGTGGCTTGAAATTACTCCACACAAAAAGAATCCCAAATTTGGCTTGTGCATTCATCAACGTGATAACTCTACTTATGTGAATAACAGTGGCAGCTGCTGACAGTTTTACCGGACAAGTGAGAATGACTCAGTGTTATACTGTAACTGCACTTATTGTTAAAATGTGATAATGACCTGCATTTCACTACTGCAAGGTTCTGCATATGCAGACACAGGTGATAATTGTTGCACATAACCTGTTGAGTAGGCATTTGTTATATTACTTGGTGCAGGTGTTATGCAACACTGACTCATTACCCTCTGTTAGGAGAAGACCAGAGTAAGTCAGTAAAAATAATATAACACTTATTTATCCTTCCTCCCACCCAAATTTCACACATGACTGACAGAGACAGGAATATTGCCCAAAGTATATGGTTGCTCCATCCTGGTACTTTTGCGCAATGAATAACATTTATGTCACTGAGCCAACTGCTGTGTATAATCATAAACAGAAATTACAAAGTCACAAATATGTAAATTACCTGGTTGATCCATGTACGACTTACTCCAAAAGTAGTAAATCAGTTTATCTCGCCTAACCAATCCTCTAGTTAGAATAAGACACAGCAGGGAAAAATGCAGAAATATTGCCCAAAATATCTGGTTGAGCTATGCCAAAATTCAACAATATAATATGTCTCACTAGGCCTTTCATCCCACCCAAACATGTTTTGACTATAATCTCAGTACTGTTTCTTAACCTAAATGTTGTAGCATAGTCTTCTGTCTGTAAATACATGTTTGTTATCATATCCTCATATCAAAAATATATGTTTTGTCCACATCTTATGAACATGTCTTATGTGATCCTATTTACCTGGCTATGCCTGCAAATGGTCCACTGAGATCAGTGTACTAGCCCAGTAAACAAAGCTAATTAATAAATACAGTGGCCAAATGGATTGCCCAATTAAGCAAAAGCTTTTCCCGGACACACTAACGAATTATTTTCCCCAGTAACCCCTTTAATTGTTTGTGCTGTGTATGCACAATCACCAAAATGACACAATAATGCAGACATAAATAAGGTCACTGGTGAAATCCTCTAAGGCTATCTTCGAGTTCAGATTGGCCACATCCACCAAGGACAATCACAAGGCCTTCTTCACATATGTCTGCAATCTCAAAGGCAACACCGAAACCTGCTCTGAACTGGTGGTCAATAACACCACATACACAAATGTCATAGATATAGCCAACCTGCTGGCAAACAGGTTCAGTGAAAACTTCACCCCTTGTCCCCCATCAGTAAACCAAGTCATCCCTAGCACTTGTCCCCTCCCCCTCATCAACAGGGAGCAGGTCCTCGATGCCCACTCAAAGGCAAAAAATACAGTCTCCATGGTACCCGATAGCATCCCTGGCTGTATCCTACATGAACTCAGGCATGAGCTCTCAGCTCCATTAGATACCCTATTCAACCAAAGCCTGAGCACAGGCTTTATCACAGCTGAATGGAGGACAGCCACTGTCATCCCTCTACACAAAGGTGGAGCATCCTCTGACCCAGGCACTTATAGGCCCATCAGACTAACCAGCCTGATCTGCAAGGTTATGGAATACATCATGGACCTTATAAACAATGACATTGGCAACCTCCAAATGCTTGACCCCACACAGTTTGGTTTTGTGAAAGGGAGCTCATGACTGTTAAACTCTGTCAACTTTTTTGAAACAGTCACCAAAGCCATGGACAAAGGAAAGATGGTGCACATTGCCTACCTTGACCTAGCCAAAGCCTTTGACACTACTCCCCACTCGGGCATAAAAGACAAACTCTCCCAGATAGGCATCAACCCATATGTTACCAGATGGGTAGCTAACTGGCTCACTGTAGAACCCTTTGAGGAAAATGCCATCCCCACTAATTATCACATTAATAACAATGTACTAAGCATGCAATCAGTTGTGAGTGACTTGGGCACCCAGGTTGATAGCAACCTGACTTTTGACCACCACGTTGCCTCAGTTGTATGGAAGGCTTTCTACATAGCCCACCTCATAAGTAAGTTATTTCATCCAGGAACAAGGAAGTCATAACATCCCTGTACACCTCCTTTATCAGACCCTCACCAGGAAAATCCAGGATCTCAAACACCTATCCTATACAGATAGGCTAAAAGCCCTGTCCCTCTAATCAGTCTCACACAGACTGCTCGGAGGTGACCTGTGTCTGGCATACAAGGCCATTTTAGACCCAGTCTTGATGAAGTCGATACATATCTGTAAGACAAACGCCACTCGCACAACCCATATGCGAGGTCTTAACCTGGTCTGTGCCATTAATAGAACTTGTTGGCAAGGTAGATTTGTGTCCCAAAGACTCCCCCGTCTGTGGAATAGACTCCCTTCTCCGTGTCAAGCAGAGTACCTCTCTAGCCCTCTTTAAGAGGAACCTGGATGACTGGATGAGAAACAGAAAATATACCGCTGGGATCCCACCTGTGTCCCTGCTGGACAGGGTTAACAGGTGCTGACTTTGAGGCACCATGGTCAAAAGTCTTGGCTAGGCTTATAAGGGCCTCTGGGCCAATAACCTAGCATCATCCTACGAACCTATAAACTATTTTGCCCAGCGGTCACTTCAGCAGTCTGACCATGTATGCAGAAGCAGTTCCCTGATACACAATTAATTATTTCGCCAAGCAACATTTTCATTATTATGTCCAGGTATACACATGCACCAAAATGAAACATTCACCCAATTGACCCCTTCAGTAAAACGCTAAGGTATGCATAATCACCACAATTAAATATTTACGCAAACGACCCTTCAGTAAAATTTCCTAATATGTGTAGTCACCAAAGTGAAGCATTCACCCAAGTGACCCCTTCAATAAAATGCTGATCTATGCACAAACACCAATATGAAAGATTTCCGCAAACTACCCTTCCTTGACACTTCCCAGTATGTGCATTTTACGTTTCCTTCATAACATACCTATGAACCAGGTACATGCCTTACCACTGTTGTTCTGTAGATTATTTTCTCAGGGTCCTACCCCATTCATTCTGGATCTCTTCTGCCTTTCTCTACTAATGTGTTATAAGCCACCATAATTTTAATGTTTGGTGCAATTTCCTTTCTAGACTCAAGATTCAATCAGGAGTTATACTTAATTCAATTAATTAAATTAAGCACAGCCAGAAGGGAATTGTCTGAGGGGTCTGAAGTCTGACACTCCAATGTCTGCTCATTATTGTCTAGCTTTCATCACTACCTATTTGCTAGAAAAACACAAGTTTCTAAATATGGGCCAAAAGGATGGGGCAAAAAATGGACATTCTGTGATTATTTGTACAGTCTTTAGCTGTAATATTGTTGCACAAATAAAAGGAATAAATAACCGAAAAAACAAGTTACTTTTACAACCAATCGGGCTGCATGCTTCAATCAGCCAGACCTGACTGAGTGCAGTTTACCGACAAATGAGAAAAGTAAAAAAAATTCCTGCCTGAATCTTATAGAGAGTGATTCGTACCCGCAGCTAGAACCTCATCACCAATAACTCATTGCTTTGGAATCTATGAACTTACGCCTTGCTGCTGTCAATACTACATATCTGCAAATAAAATGTACTCATTAATGTGTCATTTAAAAGAAAACGGGAAATATAGAATGCCACCCCCTATACACACATATGACAGCTTACAAATGCATGTTGTGGCACGGCACGGCTGCTAAGTGTACATTGCAGCAGCAATATTATAAAGTAGTGGTCAATCTGGTAAGTTGGACCTTGTCCAAACAGCGTGCATAAAGTAAAACAAACATCTGGCATTTAAATATGCCTCCACAGTGCAGAACTGATGCAGGAATTAGATGATGTACTCTTACATCGAGCAGGAAAGCTTCACATAGGTACAGATATCATTTTCTTTTGCCTTTACGTAAGTGTGACAGTTTTGTTTTGAGGAGCATTTATTTGATTCATCTGTAGAGTAAAAAGAACAGGAAAGGGAAAGGAACAATATCTGTAATCAGCAGAAGCTTTGCAGGAGACAAAAAGAGAATAATTAAATCCTGCATCGGTCCTGCAGAGTTCATGGAGGGAGAGCAAGCACTGAATCATGATATGCAATGAAGTCTGCAGACAATTAGGGACTGAATGAAATCAGCAAGAAAAACACTGCAAAATATGCAGTTTAACAAAAATGTTTTGGAAGCAACTGGACAGAGAAATAAATATAAAGAATGCCATAAGCAACACTATTGCTCTACAGTGACAGAAATTGTCATTCTGTGAAGATACCTACTGCTGCCGTGGCAGCTGCATTTTAGCAACAGTTGCGCTGGAACTTTTGGCACTTTACAGAAAATTCCCTACAATAAAGTTTACCTAGTGAAAACTCACAGACTGAAGTACGGAGCACAGTGGGAAGCCGAGAACTGTAGCTTTGAATGTCTTATTTTACAGGGAAGTAAAACAGGACCGGAATTAAGGTATGCAGAAATTTGTAAAGAAATGGAATGCCATGGGTGGGACTGTTGGAAATTCATTAGGGATGTCACGAACAAGTGAGGTCATTTACTAAGTGGGTGTGAGTATTTCAGATTCGGACAGAGGCATACAGGCCGTTTTACAACATGAGAGAGTGTCCCTTTAAAATGTAATGCTGACAAAATCAGCTAGCTGTGAGAGATTACAGGCATAGAAAGCTGATTTTCTCTATAAAAAAAAAAAAAAAAAGTTCTATGTAAACTATCATCAACTCCACTGTGAAAATAAAGTTGAGAAGGTACTTAAAGTTTAGGTACCTTTTCAACTTAGTTTTCAGCAGTGGAGTTAAACTGTGCTTGTAAAGACAGTCTCGCTACCAGACGGCACTCGGGTGTAATGTACAAGGATAGCTATTTCCTCAGGGAGTGCTCGGATGTAACCTTAGATGCACGCTGTGACGGTACTCAGGGTTAATGAGTTAAGGTCAGACTTACTCAAGTACATGAAGAGAGGGGATGCATAAAGGAGGGTGGAAAGTAGATGTGTATGTGCAATTACCGTCCTAGCTAGTGGAGTGAGGAAAGGTTTGATCTTGTATAGTGAGCCAAGTTTTTTTATTAACTTTTTTAACAGTGCGATTAATATGCATATCAAACTTGAGGTTATTATCAACTGTTACACCTAAGAGTTTGGTACAGGGATCTGGGACAATGACAGTGCCATTGTTAGACTTTACAGTAAAGGTAGGAGTGGAGGCTTTTGAGTGGGGGAGAAAAGCAGTAGCTTCATTTTGTTAGGATTTAATAGGAGACGTCACTTACAGAGCCAATTTCCGACAGTATTAAAAACATTTTGGGATAGAGTCTGCAGAGCAAATCAAAGTGGAGTCATCTGCATATTGAATGCAGGTGGCTGTTGGGATGACTGTGTACAGGTCATTAATCTTCTTCTTCTTTTGGCTTTTCCCGGTTAGGGGTCACCACAGCAGATCACCTGTCCACTCATAATTGGCAGTGGAGTTTTACAGTGTCGAGTTGCCAGCCCGGCGCCCAACCTTCCACAGAAGACACACACGCACTCATGCCTAGGGCCAATTTAGTGTGTCCAATCCACCTACAGCATGTCTTTGGGATGTGGGAGGAAACCGCAGCACCCGGAGGAAACCCACGCAACCACAGGGAGGACATGCAGACTCCGCACAGGTCATTAATAAAGATATAAATAATACGGGTCTTAATACAGAGGCCTTAGGGACCCCAAGGGTGACAGGTAGAAGGGAAGATAGTTTGTTCTGCCATAGTACAGCCTGTTGACTACCACTCAGATAAGATTTGAACCATTGGACAGCCTGGACATCTACAGGAATAGTTTTAAGTGTGTGTATGAGTAGTTGGTGGTTGACCATGTTGAAGGCTTTGGAGAGATCAAGAAAGAGGGCAGAAGAAAGCTTACTGCTGCTTCTGTTTTGATTATTAACACTGGAGGAGGAGAGGAGGGCTGTGGCTGTACTGTGGAATGGTCTGAAACCATGCTGAGAGTTAGGCAGGAGACTGTGCCTTATGAGATGGCTCAGGAGTTTGTTTATGGAGGCAATTTGCCATAATTTTAGCCAGGGGTGACAAAATAGCTATAGGTCTGTAATTTGATAATTCAGAGGTACTGCCCCCTTTGTGGAGTAGAATAACATGGGATGTCTTCCAGATGGAGGAGATAGTTGCTTCTGATATGGTTCTATTGATCAGGATAGAGATCGGGTATGCTATGGCATCCGCAGCGTTTTGTAGATACTCAGCTGGGAGGAAATCTGCTGCAATGGCGGTAGGTTTTAGTTTCTTGATTAGGGCACTGATAAGTGATGTGGAAACTGGTTGAAAGTTAAAGGGGAGTTGAGAACTAGGTGCGGCGGCGTTAGGACTTGGGCAACTAGGAGATAGTTGGTTAGCTAGTGACTGGACAGTTTCTGTGAAGAAAATATTAAACAAATTGGCAACGGCTTCCAAAGGTTTTTGGATGGCAGCCGAGGGGATAGGACTTGTGCATTACCTGGGTGAATAAGTTTATTTATGCCTGCCCAAAACTTTTGCGGATTGTTTTGATGCTTCTGTTGTAAATAGTAGTAAAAGTTTTTTTTTTTATCCAGGGTGATAGACTTTTTAGTGTTGTTCCCTAACTGTCTAAATCTAAACTGATCCAAGGGGGATTTTGTGGTACGCCAAGTAGTCCAAGCTTTGTGTCTACGTAAGATCATTTGTCTGGTTTCTTTTGAAAGCCATGGAGCAACTTTTGCTTTCATTCTTATAGAACGTGTAGGTGCATGGGAATCAAGGATGGCTAGGAATTTGGTAATGGAATATACTTCTTCAAGTGGTAGATGTTTTAGGACTGCCCAATTACATGCTTTGAGTTCATTTTGGAAAGTAGCGGGGTTAAAGTTTTTGTTGTTTCTAACAGTTTTGTAAGTAGGTCGGTGGGGGATGTCAGTCTTATGCCCGATTATATAGGTAAGAAAATGGTCACTTATGTCTTCAGGTCGGGTACCGGCCCTATAAATGTGGGGATGGCTATTAAAGAGTATCCAATCTAGGATACTATCTTTGTTGTTAGGTTTACTGATCCTAGTAGGGGAGGATATATTTGCCACGGAGAAGCAGAGTCATGGAATAAGACAGTCTGCTTTCTAATAGTTGCTGCTCACCAGGTCAACTAGTTCTTTGTGGAGGAAAGGGAGAAGAATCCACTGACAAAGAAGCTGATGCAGAAGCCAAACACTCTTCAAGTACAAGGGATTTCACTTGCACATAACTACATAAAGCATACAATAAGAACAGAGGCCAACTTATATATCCCTAACACTTTTAATCTCGCTGGCCTGCAGCTTATTTGCTTGAGCCAGACCTAGGAAGGGAGATTTCAGCATTAGCTTTTCTCTGCAGGAGGAAACAAACTATCTCACTTGGTGTCTAGTACAGTTCTCAGAAACACCTTCCTATTCACTGATTGTGGGCTGGATTGGGGAATTTTCACTGTAAATCCTATGCGAGACCATACAGACATTGTGGTGACTATTGCCTTGGTTCATAGGACGATACTGGGCTATTGGCATGGAGGCCCTTATAAGCCTATCCCAAGAATTTTGCCCATGTTCCCACACAGTCAGCACCTGTTTCCCCCTGTCCAGCAGGGATACAGGAGGGATCTCAGGGCTGTATTTCCGGTTTCTCATCCAGGTTCCTCTTAAAGAGGGCTAGTGAGGTAATCTGCTTGACATGGACAGGGAGTCTATTCCACAGATATGGGAGTCTTTGGGACACAAATCTATCCCGCCAACAATTCTTTTAATGTCACAGACCAAGATGAGGCCTTGCGTGTGGGTTGTGCGAGTGGAGTCTAACTTATGGACATGTAGCAACTCTATCAAGGCTGGGTCAGATACGGCCTTGTATGACAGACAAATGTCACCTCTGAGCAGTCTTGTACAAAACTGACTGCAGGGACCGGGTTTTTAGCCTATCTGTATAGGATAGGTGTCTGAGACCCTGGATGTTCCTGGTAAGGAACCTCTGTGGTCTCCCCAGCTGCTACATGTGCTTGGCAAGGTGCATGCCAAAGGGGGCATTGTACTTGACAATAGGTCTAATAAGGGAGGAGTACAGGGGTGGTATGACCTTTATTCCTGGATGAAATACCCTTACTTATGAGGTGGGCCATGTAGAAAGCCTTCCGTACTATTGAGGCAAAGTGGTGGTCAAAAGTCAGGTTATCAAACTAGGTACCCAAGTCTCTCAAAACTGATTGCATGCTTAGTAAATTGTTATTAATGTGATAATTAATGGGGGCACCATTTTCCCCAAAGGAGATAATGATGCATTTCTTGACATTCAGATTGAGGCCATGCTTCTGGCACCAGTCATTAGCTTGGGTAAGGCCCTCTTGGAGGATGTTCACATCACTAGGTGAATTTAAGGCAGCGCCCAGCTTGCAGTCACCTGCAAACCTGGTCAGCCACAGACCACTAGTTTTGGCTTGCAACTCAGAAAAATACATCCCAAATAAAAGAGGCCCCAACACCGATCCTTGAAGTACGCCGCTCGTTACGGGTCTATCACTAGGGGTGGCTTCCCCTGTTTTGACCAAGGATGTTTTATCAGTGAGCCAGTTAGCTACCCATCTGGTAATATACGGGTTTGATGCCTAGCTGAGAGAATTTATCTATTATACCCGAGTGGAGAATAGTGTAGAAGGCTTTGGTTAGGTCAAGGTAGGCAGTGTGCACAGTCTTCCCCTCGTCCATGGCTTTGCTGTTTTGAAGAAGTCGACCAAGTTTAACAGGCATGATCTCGCTTTGACAAAACCAAACTGTGTGGGGACAAGCATATGGAGGTTGCCAACATCCTTGTTTATAAAGTCCATGATAATGCATGTCACAGTCTTGCTGATAAGGCCAATTAGGCTGATGGGCCTATAATTGACTGGGTCAGTGGATGCTCAACCTTTGCATAGAGGGTGGACAGTGGCTGTCCTCAATTCAGCTGGGACAAAGCCAGTGTTCAGGGTTTGGTTGAATAGGGTGCCTAATGGTACTGAGAGCTCTTGCCTGAGTTCAAGAAAGACGTAGTAGCATGGGGAGGTTGTCGGATCCCCTGGTGGCTGTATTTTTTGCCTCTGACAGGGCATTAAAGACCTGCTTCCTGGTGATGAGGGGAGGGGGGCAAGTGCTGGGGATGTCCTGGTTTACTGATTGGGGGGGACAGCAGGGTGAAGTTTTCACTGAATCTGTTTGCCAGCAGGTTGGCTATATCTACAGCATTTGTGTATGCGGCGTTTCTGACCACCAGTTCAGAGCAGACTTGAGTGTTACCTTTGAGACTGCAGACATATGTGAAGAAGGCCTTGTGATTGTCCTTAGTGGATGAGCCGCCTTAGAGGATTTCACCAATGACCTTATTTGCTTGTTCAGACAATGGAGAGATTGCTTCCAATTTGGCACCTGCTCCTTCTTGGTCCTGGACAGCAATTTTATCCTTTTATTATATTGTTTGTTTATTGCTGCTGTACACAAGACAGGTTTACTTTTCCTTGAGGAAGATGATTTAGGTCTGTCAGGTACTGCTGAGTCCATGCAGCTATGTATGTGCCCATATAGTTTTCTGGTGTAGACTTTGACATTAGTGCTAGTTCCAACTGTAGCGGCGGTGGCTGTGAAGCTGCTTATTCCTGCTCTCAGGAGGTTGTAGTCAGCTTGGAAAAGTTTTTTTGTTTGACCCTGGTGGTAGTGGGGGGAGGGGGGGCCAGGGGAGATGGTGACTCTGAAACTGATCACTTTATGGTCGGATCTTACCAAGGAGGATGACACCGTAGGGGTGCTACAGTGGCTACTCATGTTGGTTAGTACCAGGTCTGCCCTTTAAGTGAAATTCAGCTGTTCATGTCAAGATATACATGCACTCATTTCATATACTGTAGCTTGACACTATGTGAAAAGCCTTGGTACTGTGGAATATTCCAAAGAAGAGTGATGTGAACTGGAAGTAGTTAGTCCCCATTGTAAAACTGAGTAAGCATATGTGATCTGGATGGCTTGAGATGTGTAAATGAGCATCATTCATATCTACAGTGGAGAGGAGGATACCCTTTCAGATAAGAGGAAGAGTAAATTGTAAGGCAGCATCTTGAGAATTGTTGACCAGGAAATTGTTTAAACTGGATTAGTTCACAGTCGGACTTCATAGGCTATCCTTCTTTGGTACCACAAAGTAGACAGCCTTCCTTCTCTTGCAGTTTCAGTACTACTTCCATTTCACATAAGGACAGCAGCTGTTTAACAATGCCCAATATCAGAGGTAGCTAGATGCACGGCGATGAGGGAATTCATGTGAAGGAAAGCTAAACAAATTGTGTTCTGTAGCCTTAGAAATAAATGGATCTTAACCACTGGGTGGAAGTCAGCTGGAACCACTCTCTCAAATAAGGCAAGCCTGTCAACCAGCTGAAGGGAAGAAGGGAGGAGGAGCTAGTCAGTACTGCTTAAGGGTTTCCTGCGTATGTGTGTAGGACATATCTCCCCTCCCTCTGCCTTACTGCATCTAGCAGCTCCTGCCACCATACTGCATCTGCATGCATGTTTGCCTATATTGATATAACTATGTTTGTTTTCACGAGAAGGGTGGCCAGGACTTACTGACAGAGTTGAAGTTATATTTACCTCTACAACCATAAAAAAATCAATTATAACATAAAAATATGCATAAACATTTCAGAGAATACAAATGGCAAACTTTTCTAAATGCTTCAGTTTATCCAGGCTTAAAATATCACATTAATTTCAAGACAGTTTTTAAAAAATACAACTATATTAAGAACAGCTGAGAAGCACGGAAATGTGCAGGTATCCATTCTCAATTTTTTTTGAATGGCAGATTTAATTTACATTTATGTATTTTATCACAGGATCTATATAGTTTTTAAGCTGTTGCACAAGTGTTAGAAATTTGTCAGATGAAGTCTTGAGTGTGAGATGAAAGCATTTACTCCAATAAAGATTTTACAACTGACCTGCAGTCTGTCTGCTGTTCTTTTTTTTTTTTTTTTAAACTTTACTTAACATTAATATGCATCTCAATGTTCTGGCCCAGTGCCCCTGTGCATGAATCACCAAGTCTGAAGCAATGCTAAGTAAGTTACTGTCAGGTTATTTCACATTTGGTATGCACACTAAAAAAATATTTCCTGCATCAGTAAGAGAGAGACAACCAGAGCATGAAGTTGTTGCATCTACTAGTTCATGAGGAATCGCTATCTTCTTTATGAAGATTTTAGTAAAACATATTATTAGGACATCTGTGGACATGTACCTCCTGACCCAACGTACCTCTCTAGCTATATGGGTCTTTCTTTGAGAAAAGTCTAGGAAAACAGTGGTTAAGGATAGGGAGGGGTAGGAGTACTGCAACATGGAAGAGAAGGACATCTATGGTTATAGTAAGATTTTACACAACTATTCTGTGTCCTCCTATTCTCATGTTGCAGTATTCTCACATGCAGGAGAGTGCCAAAGCTCAACCTGCAATATGGGTGAAGGAAGAAGTTAGTCTCCAAGAATCCTTGGAGGATGGCTTTGGCAAATCCTGCCCTACCCTGGAGATACAATCCAATTTATAGTGTTTACTGAAAGTGTGAACTGAGGACGATGTTGCTGCCTCTAGGATGGTGGCTGTATCCAGACCTTTTAGGAAAGCCCCTGAGGCCACTGCTCTGGTAGAGTGGGCTCTCACAGCATGTGGTAACTGTCTTCCATGGAAGGAGTAGCAGAAAGAAATAGTTTTGGGTATCCGAGAAGATATAGTCTGCTTGGATACCACTTTCCCCAGGACCTTGGAGTGAAAGGACACAAAGAGCTGGTTGGACTTTCTGATGTCCTTAGTCTTATTGAGATAGAACCTCAGTTGCCTGTGAACATCTAGGGAATGGACTACTCTCTCATTGTCATTCTGTGGTGAAAGAAAGAACATAGGTAAATTGATAGATTGGTTAAGATAAAGTTCATTGGACCACTTCTGGCATGAAGGTGGGGTTAGTGAGCAGATATACCCAATCCTTATGGAAATGAGGTGAGGAGGGACAGCCATGAGAGCTTGTAATTCTGACACTCTTCTGGTTGAAGTCAGGGCTACTAGCAGAACAGTTTTCCAGGTGCACATTTTAATGTGGCTAAAGCTGCTGGTTCAAAGGGGGGCAGTAGTAAGTTTCTCCAGAATAAAATTCAAACCCCAAGGAGGAGGTATGGGCTTCCTCTGTTGTTTGATGTGAAGTACCCCCTTGAGAGAAAGTTTCATCTCTAATCTGGATAACAAGGGTGGATCAAGAGGCTGAGAGAGCAAACAAGTGGATTTCACTGGAGAATACGGAGGTTCAGACTTTAGGAGCTCTCACACACAGGACAAAAGTAGAAGTATATCTGCTTGAAAGGGGGTCTAGTTGCTTTTTAAGACGCCAAGTGGAGAACCTTTTCCATTTGGATAAATATGATTTCCTAGTAAGTTTCCTGGCCTCCTGCAGAACGGATAGCATGTCCTCTGAGTAAGTGTCTGAAAGGGATCAGAAGTTTATCACCCATAGAGTAAAACTGGGTGTTTACAGATGGGAGTGGTTCAGAGATCCCTTGTGTTGTGTGATGATGTCCACCTTGTGAGGCAACTTGTGGTGAGTGCCCTTGGCTAGTGACAATACAAGGGGGGAACCACTGTTGCTGTGGCCAACAGGGGGTCACCAGCAAGATTTGTGGCTTGTCCTGCTGAATTTTTAGCAGGACCTTCTGTATTAGGGAGAAAGGGAGGAAAGCATACAGAAACATCTCCTTCCATGAAATTGAGTAGGCATCCACTCTCCAAGCTTGTGGGGAGGGGTACCTTGAGCAGAATAGCTGTAGCTGTCTGTTCTGAGGGGAAGAGCATAGATCTATATGTGGAGTGCCCCACTGGTGGACCATGTCCAGGAAGACATCTCTGTGTACCATACATTCATGACTTTGAGACAATGATCTGCTGAGGGCATCTGCCTGACTGTTGTCCTGACATGGGATGTACACTGCCTGTAGGGTTATACTAAAGTGAGTAGCCAACTCCAATGCTTTTATGGCCATTCTACAGAGTAAGCAAGATCTGGTCCTGCCCTGCTTGTTGATTTACCACAGGACTGTGGTGTTATCTGTGAAGATGTTGAGGGGGCCTGGATGTATGAGGGGAGGAATGCCTTCATGGCTGGGAGAAGAGCAGTCATTTCCCTGATATTTATGTGTAGCCTCCCATACCAGATATGATGCATCTGTTGATCTGCAGGAAGAGGCTGTAATGGGAATCCTGGATATAGGAGGCATCGCTGAATCCACCACCTTATTTCCTTCTTCAGGCAGGGAAGGAAGGACACCTGAATGTCTTGGGAGTATGAGTGCTGGGAACAAATATTCTTCAAGTACCACTGGAACTTCCTCATGTGTAGCCTGGCAAGGGGCAACATAGGAAGAGTGGCTGCCATGAAACCCAGAAGGTGAAGAAATTAATTGGCTGAAATGGAGCATATTAGGAGTAGATGCTGAAAACAGCTGGTCAGAAAATTGACACTGTCTGGTAGGATGAAGTCCTTCACCATGTTTGCCCTAATTCTGCACCCCAAGAAGATTTGGTCCTGGCATGGAGCAAGTGAGGACTTGAGTAGGTTGACAGTGAACCCCAGGCTTCCTAGGAGTGAAACTGTGAATGTGAGTTGTCTTTGTAAGGTACTTGCCTCCTCTGCCTGAATAAAAAGGTCAGCCAAATATGGGATGACCTGTATGCCTTTTGTTCTGCAGAAGACTACTACTAGGGCTAGGCACTTTGTAAATACCCTTGGTGCTGTGGATAAACCAAAGGGCAAAGCAGTAAACTGACAGTGTGAGGATGGCACTGCAAAACGTAGGAATTTGCGAAACTGTGGGAGCATAGGGATGTGAAAATATGCCTCCTTCAGGTCTAAAGTGGCCATGAAGGCACTGGGTGTCAAGAGAGGAAGAACGGTTTGTAAGAACAGCATGCAGAAAGAAGGTACCTGGAGAAAGAGATTTAAGAGAGAGAGAGAGAGAGAGAGAGTTCCAGGATGGGCCTCCATAGGCCATCCTTTTTTGGAACTAGGAAGAGCATGGAATAGAAGCCTTGACCTTCTTGTCCTGGGGGAACCCTGTGTACTGCACCTTGCTGGAGCAAATCCTGAATGACCTGAGGTATGACATGGATTTTTTTTTTGAGTTTTTTTTTTGAGGGAGTGGAATACCTTTTGGAGAAGGCTTTTCCTGCCAAGTCATGAAATAGCCTCTTTACACAATTGAAAGAACCCAGTTGTCTGAGGTGATTTGATGCCACAGGGGAAGACAGTGAGAGGTGGGCAAAAAGGGGAAGATGAGAAAGGGTGTCCAGTCAGTCACACATTGTTGGGTCTATCAGGAAAGGGATGATTTGGAGTAGTGTGACAGGTGCCAGTCTTAGAGGAAGGAGGCTTCCTGGTACTTTTTCTTGGTTTAGAGGAAGGGGGGGCCAGAGGCCTTTCTAACAAAACTTGACTTGGCTGGGTAGATCCTATGAAACCTGGGGACTGGGGAAGACTAAGAAATGGATGGGATCCTGCAGCTCTTTGCTTTTCTCTTGCAGATTTATAAAAAGCTCTGGTGACTGCTTTCCAAAAAGGAACTTGTTGTTAAGAGGGTCATCCATGACTCATCTGGCAGGGGCTGTAGCCTGAGCCAGGAGTATCTACATAGAACTGGGGCTGATGCAGCAGATCTAACTGATGCTTCAGTAACATCATAGCTGCATTTGATGGAATGCCTGGCTGCTTGAGCAGCCAGAGAAAGCTTAGTGGTAGCCTGAGGTTTCTTTGGAGAATCTGGCAGTGAGGAGAGCAGTGTTGAGGCCTGGGAAACTAGGTCTAGAGCATACTTAAAAATATGCATTTGGTAACTGATGGCTCTAAAAGCCAGGGTTGAAGTGGTGTAAATCTTCTTTCCTAATCTGTCCATAGCCTTACTGTCTTTATCTGATGGCAGTAAGGAAGAAGAGGGAAGTTGCCTGGATTCTGCCAGAGGAGGTTTAATGAGAAATTTAAAGTCATCAGGAACTTTGCAGAACCTGTCGGGTCTCTTTGGGGCGGGTGACTCAGGGGTATTGGAATCAGAGGCAAAGTTGTCAAAGTATGCTGGTATTACAGGAGGGATAGTAGAGGGTGAGGGAGATTCCATCTGCAGAAGCTCATACTACCTCTTCTGCACCTCTGTCATTTGAGTGGAATCCAATTAAAACAGTCTCTCATTTTGGAGATGGTTTCACCAAAGGTTATGTCGTCAGGTGGAGAATCCCATTCCAAACAGTCTCCATCAGGAGAGCAGTATCCCAAGGGGGAAGCTATCTGTAAGTCATAGGAAAGAAACTCATAAGAGGAGGAGAAAGAATCTTCCTCTTCTGTATGAGGCAGTGGCATAGGTCCCGCAGAAGCAGGCCTAGGGCTCAAGGATGGAAGGGCAGCAGATTGAGAAGCTGTAGGCCTTAGGGCCAAAAAGGCCTGAAATAGGGACTGGGAGAATGCCTTACAGTCAGGCACATCTGCTGGGGAAGATATGTGCTTAGTCTTTTGCTTCCTTTTTAGGGAAGGAGTCTTGAGACCTGGCTGAGTTGGAGCAGGCCTAGTATCTGATGTCAGGCCAGGAGTAGAAGTGCCGTCCTCGGAGATGGACAATAGTACTGGCCATTTGGGCGAATTTGCCCCCCCCCCAACATCAGAGACCAACGTCACAGTTACATCTGCGGACGTGCAGGTCGAAGAAACAAGGGCGGCTTCCGAAGTGGTACCCGCCAAAGTTGCTGGACCTAACGGATGTTCCTCAGCCCCTAGACCGGAAGCTGGTGGGATGTATATACTCGGAGGCGCAGTCTTAGGCCCAAACTACCTTGGCCTTCTTTTTTGGGAGTTAGGACGAGATGGCCGGTTTAGGAGCCATACCGAGGGCCAGGTGCTTCAGATGCTGGTTTTTGACGAAGAGCTTAAGGGCTGCGAGATGGCTGAGCAGTGTTTTAGGAACAAACGACCGGCAGATGGAACTTGCTTTATACTCCTGGGACAGGCCTAAGCAAAACAAACAGAGGTCGTGGCTGTCTGTGTGAAATTTGACAACTGCACTTTTTCCCTTCCTAGATGACATGCATGGAATCAGTTAAATAAAAGCTATACAGCAACCTAAGCTTTAGCTAAAAGAAGAAAACGATTTCGCAACGGGGTACTTATCTTTGTTGGAGTCAGTAGTGCAGAGCTGAACAAGCAAGCTGATGTTCAACTGCAGCAGAAACGTTCTGAGGTCTGTACATGCGGACGTCACATTTATGGCCCGCGGTTTATGGTCCCTGTGTGCGACGTCCCATGCACCTTACAGCAGCTCGGCTAAGCTTTTGTATATGAGCTAGACGTTTGGATCGCCAGAGGCAAAGGTTCCCACATGTGAGAATACTGCAACATGAAAATAGCATGCAGTTTTTGCTAGGGTAAACAAATGAGACAGAGACTTAATCATCCATATCATATCTTGGTGAACAACACATTTGCAAAGGGTATGATAATTCATCAGCTTCTTCCTTATTAATGTCAAATATGACATCCACTGAAGTAAGGAAATTATTTTTTTCAGTGGAATTTGACAGCCAGAAGTGCTGGGACCAGTTTTTGGGGGGGACATTAACAACTTGTCATGCTGCAACATATTCTTTGGCAAATTTTCAGTGACTGAAAAGCATTCACCAAATGGCAGCGGGATGGCTATTCCTGGACTCTACTCCTAAGTCCAAGAAGCCAGGCTCTAAAAGTATGGGAAAAGTACAATTGTGTACACTTACCATAAATGTAGATGTTCGAGTGTATTCACTGTTGCAGTCATTACATTTGGGTTAGCTGCTTGCAGGTAGGTAGCCCTCAGTCGGCCTGATTAAAGTCTTGGGTCCTGCGTCAGTTACTGTCCTTCTTCCATGACGTCAGGGGTATAAAACATGCAGCTGACACCATTACATCAGTTTTTCTTGCCCCAGATGTCAGGTGCCCCCCTACTGGGGAGCAATTAAATATAAAAGTACAATGATATACCTCCAACAAAAAAGCAAATACACCAAAAAGGCTTTTAAGCATAGTAAAGGAAAATAGAGGTATAGCCAAAAGAAGTTAGGGGGTGGGAGGAAGGGTAACCAGGACTGCAACAGTGAATACACTCTAACATCTACATTTATGGTAAGTGTACACGACTGTACTATGTTCTTCGTGTTTCACTGTTGCAGTCATTACATTTGGGTAGATTCCCAAAGCTATGGTTGGGAGGAGGAATTTAGACAGCATTAAGACCAGCAATAAGGCCCTGCAAGACTGCAGTGGCAGAGCCAGCTCTGGATTTAGAGAAAATTGGCAAATGATAATGCTTGGTGAAAGTATGTACAGAACTCCAGGTAGCAGCATCTAGGATTGTCCCTGGTAGGGACGCCTCTGAGAAAGGCTGTAGAGGTAGATGCAGCCCTGGTGGAGTGAGGTCTGATCCCCTGGGGGATAGGTTTTCCATGGTGATTATAGCAGAAATGAAAGCAATGGCCTATCCATTTAGAAATGGTTTGTTTTGAAATAGCATTCCCCTCTGCCCCTGCAGCAAATGCTACCAGCAGTTGTTCAGATTTCCTTTGAGGTTTAGTCCTGTCCAAATAGAATCTGATTTGTCTGTGCCCATCTAAGGAATGCAGTATCCATTCCCCTTTGTTCTGTGGACTGCGAAAGAAGGTTGGCAAATTAATGGACTGATTAAGAGCCACACTAGATACCACCTTGGGCATGAAGGATGGATTAGTTCTGAGAGACACCCTGTCCGCATGAAAGATGATGAAAGGCTCCACTGCCATAAGGGCCTGTAATTCAGATACCCTTCTAGCTGAAGTGATTGCTAAAAGGAAAGCCATTTTCCAAGAAAGAAATTTTAAGTCTGCAGTAGCAGCTGGCTCAAAAGGAGGTAGAGTGAGTTTCTCCAAAATAAAGTTAAGGTCCCAGGCTGGGGTTAGAACTCTCCTGGGTGGTCTCAAAATTTTGGCCCCTCTGAGGAACTGCTTGAGCAGTGGATGAGAGAAGATGGGGGGGGGTTCCTGTGTTATAATGAGCTGAAATGGCGGAGGTGTGGATTTTAATGGAGGAAAAAGACAGGCCCTTGTGAAGCATCTCAGTTAAGTATTGTAAAATCTGAGGTAAATTGGGCGCTGCTGTGAGCATCCCTTGAGATTGGTTCCAGGCACAAAATCTTTTCCATTTTTCAGCATAGGAATTTCTAGTGCTAGGCCTCCTTGTCTCTAAAATGATATCCATCACAGGTTTACTGAGGGATGGTAAAGGAGAGATTATGTAATTAGCCAGGCTGCAAGGTTCAGTGTTGGAAGCTGAGGGTGCAATATCTGGTTCTCCTGATGAGACAACAGGGAAGGAGTCTGAGGCAGGTGCCATGGGGATAACCATGACACACTGCACAGGAGGGGGTACCAGTGTTGGCGTGGCCCGTCTGGAGCAATCAAAATCATCCTTGGTTTGTCCCGTTTGATTTTTAGTAGTACTTTGGAGAGCGAGGCAGAGGGAGGAAGGCATAGACTGATAGGGTTTTCCAGCTGAAAGACAGAGCATCCACTTTCCAGGCTTGTTTATGGGGAGTCCTTGTGCAAAACTTGTCCAATTGGTAGTTCTGGGGAGAGGCAAACAGGTCTATATCTGGGCTCCCCCATTTGTTTATCAACATGTTGAAAATCCTTGGTTCCAGTTTCCACTCGTGTGGGTCCATGAGGTTTCTGCTTAGTCCGTCTGGCAGTGTATTTAATTTTTCTGGCAGGAATTGAGCTTGTAGGTGCACTTGGTAGCTCAAGGCTGTGTTCCACAATGCCATGGCTTGTCTGCAGAGGGGGTAAGAATGTGTACCCCCATGCTTGTTTATGTACCACATAACAAAGGTGTTGTCCATCCTTACCATTAGCTGTCCTGGAAGAATGTGGTCCTTGAAGGCTGTCAGAGCATTCTGTACAGCTAACATTTCTTTTTGATTGATATGCAGGTGCATTTGACTTGGGTTCCACTTGCCCTGAATGCACTTCCCTGCCAGGTGAGCCCCCCATGCATAGTCTGATGCGTCTGTTAGGGTTTGGGTGGCAGGGGGTGGTGTGAAAGGTAGTCCCTTGTTTTGGTGGCAGGCCTCTGCCCACCAAATGAACTCTAGGCGTAGGCAAGGTATGATCGGAATCATTGCTTCTAGATCCTGAGAATGTTGACACCATAGGCTTTTTAGATACCACTGTAGTTTCCTCATACGCAGTCTTGCATATGGAATTAGAAGAATGCAGGAGGCCATGAACCCCAAGGCTTGCAGTACTTGTCTTGCAGATAGCAGGGTTTTTGTGGCCACTTGTTTGAAGTAGGTTGTCAAATTAATTTGTTTCTCTGGCGTGAGGTAGGCCAGCTGGGAAGTTGTATTCAAGCTTGCTCCCAGGAATATAATTTGTTGTCAGGGTACCAGGTGTGATTTATTTTTGTTTATGGTGTACCCCAGACAAGTTAGAACCCTTTGTACAAAGGCCAGATGATTCAAAAGTATGTCCTGGCTTTCTGCCTGAATTAGACAATCATCAAGGTATGGGTATATTTGAATATTTCTTTACCTGCAAAATGCAATAACTGGAGCTAGGCACTTTGTAAATACCCTGGGCGCAGTAGATAAGCCAAAGGGCAGTGCAGAGAACTGATAGTGCATGTAGCCTGCTTTGATGCGCATGTATCTTCTGCAAGATTCCCTGATTGGGATGTGCCGGTATGCTTCTTTTAAATCTAGTGTGCCAACCAGGCATCTTTGCCTAGCATAGGAAGTAATTGGTGAAGAGTCAGCATCTTGAATTTTGGAATCTCCAAAAAGGTCCAGGATAGGACGCCATGAATTGTGTCTTTTCTGGGTACCAGGAAAAGGCTTGAATAGAAACCTTGTCCCTTTACCTCTTCTGGTACCAGCTGAACAGCCCCTATGCTTGAGAGAGAAAGTACTTGTTTTGGGGCCTCTGCCCACTGATATGGGAGGAGGTCCGGCCACTTGCTTGGTGTTGGCAATGTGTGGAAGTGAAATCTGTATCCCTGGGACACTATTTAAAATCCATTTGTCCTGGGTAATGAGTTCCCAGTTCTTTGCATGAAGATCAATTTTTCCCCCAAAGGGGCAGTCAGTTGGCAAGTGCTAGGAATTTTTAAAAGGAAGTCATTGAGACAGTTTACCACAGGGAGGAGTCTTATTACTCCCAGATTTGGAAGTGGAGGCCCCCCCACTGCTTAGTCCTGTGTGTCCCCTGGGACTGAAACCTGGGGTTTTTGCTGTGTCTGGGTTTGGCTTGAGAAGACCTGGAAGGGGCTGGAAAGGATCAATTCTTAGAGGGCCAGTGCCTACTAAATCTAGGAGGCTGAACTTGTAAGAAATCTTTAACAGTTTGCATTGATTTAGCTTTATCATCCATCTTTTTAAGAGCTTCCTCAGCCTTGTTGCCAAACAGGCGGTCCTGATTTAAGGGAGCATCCAACAATTTAGCTTTAACATGATCAGGCAAAGACTGCTTCTTAAGCCAAGCATGCCTTCTGAGCACAGACCCAGTAACAGCGGCCCTGAAAGAGGCCTCTAATGAATCAAAACCACATTGCAAAGTATGTTTTCCAACTTGTTCAGCAGAATGCATTATAGGTTCATAGGTTGGTACTAGGCTATCGGCCCTAGGGCCTATACAAGCCTAGCCATAACAATTCCCTGGCTATTTCTTCCTACACTATTTACTTCCCTGGACCCCTATCTAGCAGGGCGACTGACGTGATCCCAGGGGTGAATTTCCTTTCTCCCATCCAATCATCAAGGTTCCTTTTGAAGAAGGCCAAACAGGCGCTCTGCTTCACATGTATGGGCAGTCTATTCCACAGTCTGGGGAGTCTGTGGGTCAAGAACCTATCCCTCCAGCCTGTTTTGTTTATTGTGATGACAAAGTTCAGATCCCTGGAGCGTGTGGCTCTGAGGGCTTGGGATTTCTTTAAGTGTAGCATGTCCAGCAGCTCTGGATTTGACATGGCCTTGTATGTTAAGCAGAGATCGCCTCGGAGTAGACAACATGCGACAGAGTATAGCTGGAGTTTTTTAAGACGGTCAGCATAGGGCATGTGCTTTAGGCCTGTGATTCTTTTAGTGAGGTATTTCTGCAGCCTTTCCAGTTGTTGCAGATGTTTTGAGAGGTACATACCAAATGGGGCGTTGTATTCTATAATGGGTCTAATGAGGGATGAGTACAGTGGGACAATGACCTCTTTTTTCTGGATGAAAAGCCCTTAGTGATGAGGTGTACCACATAGAAGGATTTCCTGACTGTTGTGGCGATGTGGTTATTGAAGGTGAGAGACCACTGTCCACCTGTGTCCCTAAGTCTCTTATCACACTTTCTGTGTTTAGTGTACTGCCACCTATGTGATAATTCATGGGTACATGTTTTTTCCCAAAGGGCATAACTATACTTTTCTTGGCATTGAGCTTCAGCCCATGGGTCTGGCACCAAGCATCTGTTTCTATAAGTAAATCCTATAATTTTTTTCCACACAGTCAGGAATCAACATAATTTTCTGTTTAAGCAATTCAATAACATGTTGCTGACACTTTAACATATGAAACTGGCAGTTTAAAGTCCTAATGGCCAAGGTTGCAGAAGTGTAAACCTTCTTACCCAATCTATACAGTGCCCTGTAGTCTCTATCAGAAGCGGTAGGGTTTTTAGCAGCAGAAGCCTTAATGCCCTTGGGTGCCTGAAAATAGTCTCTGGATCCGCAATAGGATTTTTAAAAAGGAACTTATGTGACTCAGGGACCCTGTAGTATCGGTCTGGTTTTCTGGGAGCAGGAGGCAATGAATCAGGGGCCAAACTAGATTCCGAAAAAGCATCAACAATGTCTAGTACAAGAGGAATAGCTAAAGGCCTATGCTGAGGTAGGAGTAAGAAATCCCTAAGCATCTTTTTTGAATCAGAAAATTCGTGGCTTTCCTAGTGGAAATGCTCCCTTAGAGTATTGTAAGGTTTCCCCAAAAGAAAAATCCTCTGGAGAGGAAGCAAAGGGAATGGAGTCCTCTGCATCAGAATCCTCATAAGTAGATATGGGCAAATCCAGATCAGAAGAATTGGAAAAAAAACAGAATCCTGGTCAGAAGATTCATAAACCACTTCAGTCCCAGGCCTCTTAGAAAGGGGGGGGGGGGGTTGGCTACCCCTGATTAGAGTCATCAGATCTTCAGCCATTCTTATCATTTGTTTTTTAGGCATAGAGGCCTGAGAATGTGGCCTGGGCGTCACTTTTTTAGGCATGGTTCGAGATTTAGGCCTAAGAGAAGAAGGAGGCGTTGGTTTAATATGCAAGTCCGTAGGCCTGAATACACCCTCAGAAGCCAGTGCCTGCACAGAGGCTCCGGACCCATCCGAGGTAGAGACATCCGCGGGTTCCATAGTTGAAGCATCTCGCGGCATACCGGACTCCGAATGGGTCTCAGTAGAGGCCTGCGAATCAGAAGTAGCGGGTATCAGGGGCTGCGAAAGCGCCTCACTGAGCACTGGCGACTGGCTTAGGAGAAGCGTCGTTGGCAGTTTTGGACCTCGGCTGCCTGTCTCTGTCTTTATCTTTGCGTTTTTTTCGGAATCCCGGTAGTCGGATGGCTAACTGACGATATTTCTGGATAATTAAACAGAGAACCGAAATATTTAGAAGCGAAAATATACTGATGACGGATAGCGCACTGATTAAATAAAGCACAAAACCGACAGCAAGGTACGTTGTGGTCAGGGGCTTAGGCAAGGAATACAGTATGACTGAAAATCTTTATGAGGTATTTGCTTTCCACAAGTAATGCAATTATTAACTTTTACTGACATCGGTAAGGAGCAAGAAAAAGTTTTCCCAATGGGGTACTTGGCTTTAGTTGAAGACTTTGGTTCTGAAACTCGAAAACGAAAATTTCAGGAGTCAGCCGACCGGCACTTGCAAACTGCTTCTGCTTTGGGCACCGCACGGCAAAAAAGACTGAGGTAATGGTGTCATCTGCATATTTCATACCCCTGATGACCTGACGTCATGGAAGAAGGGACAGCAACCGACGCAGGACCCACGACTTTGTTAATCAGGCCGAATGAGGGCTACCTCAAGCAGATAACCCAAATATAATGACTGCAACAGTGAAACACGAAGAACATCAGCTGGTCTAGACAATACAGTAACAGTGGCTGACATGAGTCTCCTGTTCAAAGAAGGCTGGAATACCTTTCTATGCAATTACACTGTCCAGTTTGACACCAGCCTAAATATGGCATATTAAGTATGTGTTTGGCTTGGTCCTCTGAGGAAGGTACTAACTTGCTGTTGGCCTCACAGGAGGCATCAAAAGATAGCTTTGCTTTAAGCTTTGGGGCTGGGAATTTTCCAGCAAGCATCTTCACAAAGTGCAAACCTCAGGCCCGTCTGGGTTCAGCAGGGTCACTAAATCCTTGTGCGTCCTTTCTGCTTCCTTAGTAACAATATTGTTAGGCTCTTCATTTTCCTCTGATTCTCTCCCCCTCCGGCACTTCTTTTTGGCTTCCCACAGCTGACCATCAGCTGCTACCAGGTCCTCACCTCCTCCATTGGATCTTATATTTCTATGGGCTAATCTCAACCAATGTCTGGGGCTGGAAAGAAGATCAAAGAACCTGGGCCAGCATCACACTAACAATGGAGAATGTTTTTACTCCTAATTTCCCAGTCTGAATGCATGTGGCCAGTAACACACTAGGAGAGGTCAAAATCATCAGCATTCCTTGCCCACCCTCAGGCTGCACGTCACAGTTGTTTCCCTGGTCACCACCAGGGAAATCAGTCAGAGCATGTGTGCCCAAAGTGTACACATCTCCCCTTCCCCATCCTCTCTGCCTGAGCTGTTAAAAACCTGAGATGCTATTTGAATTAGAGTTGTATGGGCTGTAAACAGAGCATTATTCTTTTACTCCACTGACAAAAGTGTCACTTCCTTCATTTTCAAGGCCTGCATCTAAAGAAGGCCCAGCCATTGTTCAATGGGCAAGCACAGCCTCTTCCTGGTGTTCCCGATAGAACTCGAGTTATATCACGACTTCTCAATTTTTTTTTTTGTTATAATAAGACCATGTATCCCTTTTGACTACACAAAAAAGATCACTAAAGGTGGCAGCCCTTTCCTGGGATCCACCTAATCTGATAACACTTGCTCGCAATTTTCTCCATGGGCATCATGGTCCTCAGGACTGGGTGCAAAATGCTTTATAAAAAAGGTATGTGCCTCAGACAAAAAGGATAGTTGTACAAAATCTTACCATAAGCATAGATGCCCTTCGCTTCTATATGCTGCAGTGTCCATAACATGAGGAAGTCCGCCCCTGGTTGACTTGTATACCTGCCCGTTACACCAAAGTTAAAATGCTACTGCAAAGGTACATGTGATGGCCCGCATCACACAGCGTATGCCATCCATAAATGGATGATGGGTATAAAGTGGACGTCAGCACACACCTACCTCAGAACTGAATGCCACCAAGCACCAACCTGAAGGGACTGAGTATCCAGAAGTCAGGCAAGTATCAGGGGGAAGGCGGTGTGTGTGTGTGTGTGTGGGGGACGACGACAGTGAACTTTACTGCAGCATATAGAAGAGAAGGACATCTATGGTTATGGTAACATTTTACGCAACTATTCTATGTACTTTTATTCATATGCTGCAGTATCCATAACACGAGGGAGAATATGTCAAAGCTCATGAATAACAGGGACTGGGAGGAGGACGAGAAACATTTCCCCCAAATCCATGCAGAACAGCCCTGGCATACCCTGCTCTGGACCCGGAGATAATATCTAATTTGTAGTGTTTGGTGAAAGGGCAAACAGATGACCATGTAGCTGCCTCAAAAATGAAAGCTGTATCCAGACCTTAAAAGAAGGCCCCAGAAGAAGACACAGATCTAGTAGAATGTTCCTTAACTGGAGAAGGAAGGTACTTCCCATTTGCGGTGTAACAGAAGGAAATGGTTTTTGAAAACCAAAAGGAAATAGTTTGCTTGGAAACAGGATGTTCCAGGGCTCTTGGGTGACAGGAAATAAAAAGTCTATTAGACTTGGGGATGGACTTGGTCTTAGTCAAGTAATACCTGAGCCGTCTGAGCACATTCAAAGTGTGAAGGATCCTTTCACTAGAGGATCATGCAGATGGGAAGAAGGTAGGGAGATTGAGAGTCTGATTCAGTGAAAGCTCATTCACTACCTTGGGCATGAAGGATGGGTTGGTATGTAGGAATACCCTGTCCCGATGGAAAACTGTGAAAGGAGATGATGCCATGAGGGCTTGCAGTTCAGAAACCCTTCTAGCTGGGGTAATAGCCATCAGGAGAACAGTTTTCCCCGTCCAATGCTCTAGAGAAGAGGCCTTAACTGGTTCAAAAGGAGCTAAGGTAAGCTTTTTCAACACAAAGTTGAGATCCCATGGGGGAGGAATTGGCTTCCTTGGTGGTCTGATGTGTAGAACTCCTTTCAGGAACAACTTGACTTCCAACCTGGACTACAAAGGAAGAGTTAAAGGCAAACATGCTGAAATAACAGATAAATGTGCCTTGATGGAAGAATATGACACGCCATTTTTCATTAGTTCATACAGGTAAGGCAGGACTACGGACGGTCCCGCAGTTAGTGGCTGTAAGTTGTTTTTTTAGACACCAGACAGAAAACCTCTTCCATTTGGATAGACAGGATTTTCTGGTAGTGGGTTTTCCGGCCTCCTGCAGAACCTGTAACACGTCCTCAGTGCAAAGTTGTCTAAAGGGAATCAAACACATATTACTCACAGAGTTCAGTTTAGATTGGAGATTTGAGGGTGTATTAGAGTTCCCCTTGTACTGTGTGACTAGGTCCATCCTGAGGGGTAACTTGTGGTGACTGCCCTTGACTAGTTGATGAAGAAGGGGGAACCAATGCTGTCTTGGCCAAAAGGGGGTCACCAGCAAGATATTTGGCTGTTATTTCTGAATTTTCAGCAGAACTTTCTGAATAAGAGGGAAGGGGGTTGCATCAAACATCCCCTTCCAGGGAAAGGAAAAGTGTGTCCACCTTCCATGTCCTGGGGAGTGAAGCCTGGTGCAATATTTGGGAAGCTCTTCATGGGGTAGGCAAACAGATCTACGTGTGGAGTACCCCATCGATGGACCAGGTCCAGGAACACATCCTTGTTTAACATCCACTCATGGGATTGAGTCATGGACCTGCTTAATGAATCTGCCATCACATTCTGAACTGATGGGATGTAAACAGCTTGAAGAGAAGCGTTACTTTGTTGAGCAATCTCCCAGGCATACAACAGCAAATCTGCAAAGGATGTAAGACTTTGTCCCTCCCTGTTTATTGATGTACCAGAGGACTGTGGTGTGGTGTTGTCTGTGAAACATCTCAGCACTTCTGGTAGGAATCTGGGCTTGAAAATATTTAGAGCAAAGATCAAAGCCCTCCTTTCTTTGATGCTGATATGCTCCCTTGACTGAGGGGGATAGGTCCAGACATCTCTCACCCTCCAATTCCCTACAGTTGTGCCCCAACCCATGTCAGACGCATCTGTGTACAGATCCTGACTGGAGGGGGGGGGGGTTGGAGGGGAAGCTCTGGATTTTTTTCTAACCTGTGAAATCCACCACTTTAGTTCTTTAGTTAAGTAGGGCAAGAGTGGAATCACAAACTCCAGAGAGTGAAGGTTTTGTTTCCAGAATGTCCTCAGAAACCACTAAAATTTCCTCATGTGTACCCTTGCCTTGGGTACTATGGGGATATTGGAAGCCATGAATCCCAGGAGTCGTAGGAACTCTCTGGCAGTCAGAGATTGCAGTGAAATTAGTTCCTAAAAGTAAGTGGTGAAAAAGAGTTTTTTTTCTGGAAGTAGGCAGGTCATCATTTGAAGAGTAATAATTCTGCAGCCCAGGAAGACATGGTCCTGGGAAGGGGTCAGAGTAGATTTCTGAAGGTTTATGGTAAACCCCAGACCACTCAGAAGGGACATGGTGTAATCCAAGTGCTCCTGCACCAACTTTGTGGAGGAAGCCTGGATGAGGAGGTCGTCCTGATAAGGGAATATTTGAATACCCTGCATTCTGCAGAAGGCTATGACTGGGGCCAAACATTTTGTAAATACTCTGGGGGCTGTAGAAAGACCAAATGGCAAAGCACAGAACTGAAAGTGAGAAGAATCCACAGAGAACCGTACGAATTTCCTGAACCGTGAATGGATAGGAATGTGAAGATAGGCATCTTTTATGTCCAATGACACCATGTATGCCTGAGGGAGAATCGGGGAAAGAAGTGTAGGAAGAGTCAGCATGCGAAAGGTAGGGATCTTGAGAAAGGTGTTTAGATGAGAAAAATCTGAGAGAGGCCTCCAGGGGCCTTCTTTCCTGGGGGCTAGAACCATCCTGGAGTAGAACCCTTTTCCCTTGAGATTGGGAGGAACCTTTTTGAATGGTACCCCAGGACAGCAAGGAATGCAGTATGGGGGAAAGAAAGCCATTTGGTCCCGAGGGGCTTGTGGAATACCTCTGAAGGTTGACATGGATTTCCGAAACCATGAAATAGACTTGTTCGATAATGGTAAGGACCCAAGAGTCCTGAGTTATCTGTTTCGAAGCTGGGAGGGACAGGGATAGACGAAGAGACAGAGGGGTAAAGGGGTTCAGGACCTGGTAGTCACAGGCTTTGTCTGAAAGGGCTGCTTTTCAGAATGCGTGGAAGGGGAGGATCTAGTGGGTGTTTGCTTCCTACTATACTTTTCCCCCATGGGAGTGTGATACTTGGGAGAACTTTCTTATAACCAAACACCATAATACTAGGTGATTTCAACTACCTTGCCATTAACTGAGAAAACTACTTGGGTACCAACAACTTTTTCCAACGGTTCTTGGAATTCATAAATTTCAATGCCCTGGATCAACTAATCCATTGTCCCACTAGGGGCTCCAATATCCACACCAGTGGTCACCTCCTCATTGGTCAGGTCTGACCATAAGAAAATCACCCTTGACATCCACATCCCACCCCCACCCCCAGTAAGGAAACCTCTGTAAAAAAATTCTCCAAAGCCATACGGTGTCCACTTTCCATGCTTGTTTATGATAAATCCTTGTGCAAAATCTTTTTAGTTGGTAGTTGTGAGGGGAGGCAAATAGATCTATGTCCGGGCATCCCCATTCCCTTGTTATCATGCTGAAGACCTGTGGATCCAGCTGCCACTCGTGGGGATCCATGAGGTTTCTGCTTAGTTCGTCTGCCAGAGTATTTTTCCTTCCTGGCAGGAATTGTACCTGCAGATGTACTTGGTAACTCAATGCTGTGTCCCACAAAGTCATGGCTAGTCTGCAAAGGGGGTAAGAATGTGTGCCCCCTGCTTGTTTATATACCACATGACCATGGTGTTGTCTGTCTTTATCAGTAGTTGTCCCGGATGAAGTAGGTCCTTGAAGGCGGTCAGGGCATTTTGAACAGCTAGCATCTCTTTTTGATTGATATGTAGATGCATTTGGTTTGAGGTCCATGTGCCCAAAATGCGTCTTCCTGCCATGTGGGCCCCCAGGCATAATCTGATGCATCCGTTGTTAGTGTCTGCCTGGCTGGGGGTAATGTGAATGGCTGGTTCCTTGTTCTGGTGACAAGCATTTGCCCACCATCAAAACTCCTGTCGCAGGCAGGGAATGAGAGTAATCATAGTTTCCAGGCTGTGGCAATGTTGAGTCCAAACACATTTTAGGTACCATTGAAGTTTCCTCATATGCAGTCTTGCATATGGAATTAGTAGGATGCAGGATGCCATGAAGCCCAAAGCCTGCAGAATTTTTCTTGCAGATAACTGGTCCTTTGTTGCCAACATTTTGAAAAAGGAAGTCAGTTGCCTTTGTCTGGCGTGAGATAAGCCATCTGGGCAGTTGTATTTAAGCTTGCACCCAGGAATGTTATCTCTTGAGAGGGTACTAGTTTTGATTTCTTTTCGTTGACTGTGTACCGTAGGCATGTTAGAAGCCTTTTCACAAACGCCAGATGCTGTAGAAGAATTTCCTTGTTCTCTGCTTGAATTAGACAGTCCAAGTAAGGATATATTTGTATTCCTCTTTGTCTGCAGAATGCAATTACTGGTGCCAGGCACTTTGTAAAGACCCTGGGCGCAGCAGATAAGCCAAAGGGCAGTGCAGAGAATTGGTAATGCATTGAGCCAGCCTTGAATCTGAGGTATCTTCTGCATATTTGTCTGATTGGGACATGAAGGTATGCCTCTTTTAGGTCTAACGTCACAAGCCAAGCGTTCTTGCCCAGCATGGGCAGAAGCTGCTGCAAAGTCAACATCTTGAATTTTGGTATATCCAGGAATGTGTTCAGAATAGACAGGTCCAGTATTGGCCTCCAGGCCTTGTCCTTTCTGGGTACCAAGAACAGTCGAGTAAAATCCTTGTCTCTGCTCTTGCTCTGGTACTTGTTGAATGGCCCCCATGTCCATGAGGGATGAGACTTGTTTTTGTGCCTCTGCCCATTGATTTTTTTGGCAGATCTGGCCAGCCATTTGCCTTTGGCAGGGTATGGAAATGGAACTTGTAGCCTTGTGACAATATTTAGAACCCACTTGTCCTGGGTTATGATGTGCCAATTTTGAGGAAAAAAGTGCTAATTTTCCCCCTAAGGGTGCTGCCAAGAGATAAGTGCTTTTTGCAGGCAGGGGGAAGTCATTGGGACGGTTTCTTGTATGGCTGTGATTTGTCTTCTCCAACTTTGGAGGTAGAAGCACCCCATTGCTTTGACCTGTATGAACCTTGCGTCTGGGATCTGCCTCTAGGGCGTCTGGATCTGCCCCTTTGAGGTCTGTCTGACACAGGAAAGGACCAATTCTTTGTTGGCCAGTGTCTACTAAACCTAGGCGACTTTACTTGTAAAAAAATCTTTGACAGTTTGCATAGATTTAGCTTTGTTCTCCATTTTCTTTAACACCTTTTCTGCCTTAACACCAAATAAAGTATCATGCTGTAAAGGTGCATCTAATAATTTAATTGACATGATCAGGCAGATTTTGTTCCTTTAACCAAGCATGCCTCCTAATTACAGAACCTGCAACTGCGGCCCTGCAAGAGGCCTCCAAAGAATCAAAACCACATGGCAAAGTATGCTTTCCAACTTGTTCAGCTGCATGCAATAAATCCTGCATTTCCTTGTTTTCTGCACATTCAGAGTTTAACATTTTCTGTTTAAGCAATGCCATGACATGTTGCTGATATTTGAGCATATGAAACTGACAGTTTAAGGCCTTTATAGCCAAGGAGCAGATGTGTAAACCTTTTTTCCCCATCTATCCAGTGCCCTAGAATCTCTGTCAGAGGGGGTAGGGTTTTTTGCAGCGGAAGCCTTAACTCCTTTGGGACCCTGTGAAATAGTTTCTGGGTCTGCAGCAGGGTTTTTAAAAAGGAATTTATGAGAGTCATGAACCCTGTAATATCTGTCAGGCTTAACAGGAGCTGGAGGTAAGGAGTCAGGGGTAAGACTAGACTCCGAAAACACATCATCTACAATGTCTAACACAGGTGGAATGGCTAGTGGCCTGTGTTGGGGTAGTAAAAGGAAATCCCTGAGCCTCTTTTTAGATTCTGAAAAATCTTGGCTCTCCCAGTGGAAATGCTCCCTCATGGTATGCAAGGTTTCCCCAAAAGAATAGTCCTTTGGAGGAGAAGCTGAAGGTATAGATTCTTCAGCATCAGAATCCTCATGGGGGGGGGGGGGTATTCCTGATCAGAAGAGGAATCAGAAGAAATTGAAACCTGACCTGAAGATTCATAGTCAGTCTCTTGCCTAGGCCTCTTATCAGGAGGGGGATGGGAACCCCTGATCAAGGTAATCAAGTCTTCGGCCAGTCTGAGCATCTGTTTTTTGGGCATAGAGGCCTGACCACATGGCTCTTGAGTTTGTTTCTTTGCTTTAGAAGGTGCTTTAGTCTTTGCCTTTGAAGCTGAAGTCGGTTTAATGTAAAGATGTTTAGGTCTGAATACACCCTCAGAAACCGATGCCTGCTCAGTGGCTCCGGACTCATCTGAAAGAATAGTACCCGAGGCTCCAGTACCTTGAGTTTCTAGCGGCATGGCCGACTCCACGTGGGAGTCGGTAGCGGCCTGCGACTCTAAAGTAGCGGGCGTCAGGGGCTGCGAAAGCGCCTCACTGAGAACCGGCGAGTGGCATAGGAGAAGCTTCGTCGTCTGTTTTGGACCTCGGTTGTCTACCTCTCTCCTTTTTTTTGCGTTTTTTATGAACTCCGGTAGTCGGATGGCTATCCAATGACATTTCTGGATAATTAAACTGGCGTCCAAAATAGTTTAAAGCAAAATCATACCGAAGCTTAATAGTGCATTGGTTAAATCTAGCACAAAACTGACAACCAGAAACGTTGTGATCAGGGCCTACGCAAGGAATACAGTAAGAATGAAAATCCTTATGAGGTATTTGCTTTTCCACAAGAAATACAATTATTTACTTTTTCTGACATCTGTCTGGAGCAAGAAAAAAGTTTCCCCAACGGGGTACTTAGCTTTATTGATGACTTCAGATCTGAAACTCGAACAAGAAAATCTCAGGAGTCGGCCGACCAGCACTTGCCAACTGCTTCTGCTTCGGGCACCACGCGGCAAGAAAGACTAAAGAAAATGGAGTCGGCCGCATCTTTTATACCCCTGACAACCTGACATCAGGGAAGAGGCGACAGCAGCTGACGCAGGACCCAGGACTTTGGAATTCAGGCCGACTGAGGGCAACCTGCCAGCAGGATTACCCAAATGTAATGACTGCAACAGTGAAACACGAAGAACATGAAACTGTTGCAAAAAAGAAGAAAATCCCAGGATGCAAAAAAAAACCTCCCTTACCAGCCTCAGTAAGAAGCTGAGATCCCTCATAAAATCCTCCAAAGCTAGTTACAAAAATAAAATTGCCAAAGATTCCAAAGACAACCACAAGGCATTCTATAGTTATGTCAAGAATCTAAATGGCAATGCTCAGATCTGCTCTGAGCTACAACAAAATGGCATTAAATATACTGATCCCAAAGATATTGCCAATATCCTGGCAGATCGTTTTAGTGCCAACTTCACCCCCCTCTCACCCCCTAAAGGGTCCATCTCAATACCAAAAGATTGCCAAATTCCGGTAATCATGGCCACACGGGTAGAAACCGCACTCTCCAAAGCTAAGAATACAGCATCCATGGGAAAAGGCGACATCCTGGGCTGTGTACTACATGAACTACAAAATGAACTGGCACCTCACCCAAGTGTCATGTTTAATCATAGCCTCACCTCAGGCTTCGTGCCCAGTGAGTGGCACACAGCTACAGTTATCCCACTCCACAAGGGGGATCCACCTTGGATCCTGGGAACTACCGTCCCATCAGTCTGACAAGCCTGATCTTTAAGGACATGGAACGCATTATCATGGAACTTATAAACAAAGACACTGGCAACCTTCAAACACTGAACCCCATCCAGTTTGGGTTTGTGAAGGGCCGATCTTGTCTCCTGAACTTGACTGACTTCTTCAAATCAGTCTCCAGAGCTGTGGATGAGGGTAAGGCGGTCCACACAGCCTATCTGGACCTCGCCAAGGCCTTTGACACCATCGCCCACTCTGGAATCATAGATAAACTTACTAAACTGGGCATAAATCCCTACGTCACTCGATGGGTTGCCAACTGGCTTACTGACACAACCCAGACTGTAAAAGCAGCTGACTCCAAATCCAGCTCCAGACAAGTGGAGTACCTCAGGGTTCAGTCCTGGGACCGCTCTTATTTGGCATCTACTTCTCTGAAGTACAGGCCAACACTAAAGGACTCTGGCTAACAAAGTTCACAGATGACTGCAAACTGGGAGCCATTATTGAATCCCCAAATGATGCGGATATTCTACAAAAGGGCCTTACAGAAACAGATGCTTGGTGCCAGAACCATGGGCTCAAGCTCAATGTCAAGAAATGTATAGTTATCCCCTTTTGGGAAAAAAACATGTACCCATGAATTACCACACAGGTGGCAATACACTAAACACCGAAAGTGTAATGAGAGACTTTGGGACAGAGGTGGACAGTGGTCTCACCTTCGATAACCACATTGTCACAACAGTCAGGAAATCCTATGTGGCACACCTCATCACTAAGGGCTTTTCATCCAGAAAAAAGGAGGTCATTGTCCCACTTTACTCATCCCTCATTAGACCCATTATAGAGTACAACGCCCAGTTTGGTATGTACCTCAAGACATCTGCAACAGCTGGAAAGTCCACAGAAATACCGCATTAAAAGAATCACAGGCCTAAAGCAGATGCCCTGTGCTGACCATCAAAAAAAAAAAAAAAACTCCAGCTATACTCTGTGGCATATCGCCTACTCAGAGGCAATCTCTGCTTAACATACAAGGCCATGTCAAACCTTGAGCTGTTGGACATGCTCCACTTACAGAAATCCCAATCCCTCTGAGCCACATGCTCCAGGGATCGAAACCTTGTCATCACAATGAACATAACATGCTGGAGGGATAGGTTCCTGACCCAGAGACTCCCCATACTCTGGAATAGACTGCCCATAAATGTCAAGCAGAGCGCCTCTTTGGCCCTCTTCAAAAGGAACCCTGACGATTGCAGGGGAGATGGGAATCAAGTCAGTCACCCTGCTAGACAGGAGTCAAGGGAAGTAAATACTGTGGGAAGAAATATCAGGAGGAATTGTTTGGCTAGGCTTGTAAAGGCCCTAGGGCCAATAGCCTAGTACCAACCTATGAACTTATAAAGGCAGTCCTAGCTAGAAAATTTGCCTGGAAATGGGGAACAGGAGAAACAAAAATGTGCCTAAGATCTTGTAGCTCCTTCCTTTTTCCTGAAGGGCTTTAAAGAGCTCTGCAGCTGCAGAGCCAAATAAGACCTTGTCATCTAAAGGTGCACCCAAGAGCTTGGCTTTAATATCATCTGGCAAAGGTTGCAACATAAGCCATGAATACCTCTTAAGACAGACCCTGATGCTGCTGGTACTGCTGCTCTGGCTGAGGCCTCCGCAGCATCTTAACTACATTTTATGGAGTGCCTAGTAACCTGGCTGCAGGATTTAAGAATGCTGGATATTTTAGCCTTGTTAGGGGTGTCAATGAGTTTCATAGCATTTGCCATAACAGCCAGAGAATATTTAGCCATACTGGTTTGGTAATTCATGGCTCTGAAAGCCAGAGTGGCAGACGTATAAACTTTTTTACCCAATCTCTCCATAATTTCACTCTCCCTATCACAGGAAAGCAAGGAGGTGAGCTTGGAAGTTTTATCTGCAGCTACAGAAATGGTAGAGGGGTCAGCTGACAGAGCCTTAAAAAGGAACTTGGCATTTGTACAATCTATCAGGACGTTTAGGGGCTGGAGGATGGGAGTCTGGGGACTTGGAAGCAGCACATAAGGCTTCCAAAAAAACAGGCAGGACAACGGGTATGGCAGAGGGATTATTGGAATCCATTTGCAAGAGGTCATAATACCTCTTCTGGGTGTCTAGAGACCGGACAGCAGTCCCATCTGAAAAAAATCCTTCATCTGCACAGTGGTCTCCCCAAATGTAATGTCTTCCCCAAGAGAATCTGTGTCATTAGACTCCTCCACTGGGGAAGACTCCTTCTCTGGGGAAGGCTTCCTCCTCAGAGGAAATGTCTTCCACAGGCCTTTTCCCAGGAGTGGAAGGGGTTAGGGCCTGTACAACAGCTGGAGGTTGGTGTAAGGCTGTAAAGGCATTAAAGAGGCCTTGAGTAAAGGCCTGCCAGTCAGGGGTTTGGTCAGAGGGCATAGGCTGCTGGCCAGAAGAAATACATTTTTTTCCTTCTTGGGAGCCTCCCACATACAATGAAGAGTAGGGGGGGCCAGACTCTGCACACGACATCCAAAAAAAGGTCTTCTTGAACCACCATCTGTGTAAACCCACGTGGGCTTTCGGAAATAATAAGCAGTTGTTCTCTCCCATTAACTGGTTTGGACGCCTGCGAGTACCTCTGGGACATGTTAACAGACTCCTTAATGGCTTCCCCCAAGGTACCCATCAAAGGAGATTCTGTAGTTTCAGATGCAGCCTCCGGGCCTTCATCAGCCTCAGGAGGAACGCCCGGAATAGAGGGAGCAGCTGTAGGGTCAGGCAGTGGCTTCTTGGCCTTCTTAGGTTGCAGCTCTTCCAAAGGTCCCGATGTTGGGTCCATATCCCACACTACGCATTTAAGTCACTGGTTTTCTAAGTAGAGCCTAAGGGAAGAGAGATGGCTCCTAAGGGTTTTAGGAATGAAGGCCTTGCAAATATCACAAGTCGTATGGTCGTGTTCTGGGCCTAAACAGAATAAACAGAGCTCGTGCACGTCTTTATGTGGAATCTGCCTTCCACACTGACACTTGCCCTTCCTAGTTGACATTAACTCACAATCCAGCTACATCATCATTTATTAACCACATATTTTTGGTTGGAACACCTAGTGCACTTTGTTCATGTTCTTGATGTGACTCTATGGTTATGATTACCATTAACCATATTATGTGTTTTCTCATACCAGTTACATTCATGATATTTAATATAATATGTTGGGGGCATTCCATAATATTTTTCTCATTATTACATGAAATTTATATAAATGTTACATTTGTTATTTAATGTTAAGCCATGTTTACATGTACAATTATGCAGTATAGCTATGTATATTTTTAGTACTCAGCCATGACTGCATTTACTATTATTAGGCATTATAGCAGTGTATATATATTTTTTGTGTTCTTTCTCTTTAACCACACGTTGGTTGCATTTTCCACTTGTCTCCCAGGTGGGGTGTGTCTATAAATGGATTGTATTTTGTGTGAAATGTTCATACACTGAAGAAGGCATTGGTTGCCGAAACCAGTCTGTCTTACTAATAAAGGGCTGTTTTCAGCCAGTTATATGCAATAGACTTAGTATTTTTACTTTTATTTTGTGACTTCTGGATCATATATTGCTGGCCTTGTGTTGTACATTTGAATGGTTTTGGCCGTGCATCAGCCAACCTGCATAGCATCATGTTGGGTTGTGCTTTCTTAGCTATGCTGTAGGACATAGGATCTGGAAGCTATCGTTTTTTAGTACAGGGGAATCCTCCCGACATTTTTATTTTTTTTTTTCGCAACTATTTGACCATCACACCTGTGACACAAGGTTTTTTGGATGTATGCAACCAATGATTGATGGTACTACAATCGTGATTTCCTTCAACATGGGCTTTTTGCGTATCATGGTGGCGTTTGTGTATACCTATGGGGCCTACGCATCATCATTTTAAACTAGGAGCTGTTTTTTCAAGGACTATATATCCAAGGTTTGATTTAGCTTGAATACATGAATCGAAGTGTTGGTTATGTGTTTTATTGAAGCAGGAGTTTATGTTGGTAGGTCCTGCAACTGGATATGTTTGTTTGAACTTTTCAAGAGCTTTAGTGGTATTTTTTCAATTTTTATAACAAACGGAGGGTTTATTTACGGTGGTCGGATGTTCATAACAAATTTGGAGGCGTTTCAGGTGGTCCTATAACTTTGGATCAGTATAGAGTGGGACAAACTGCTGGACTTTCGCCTAAACGGGGCTGGTGCTGTGCTTTTGCAACTAAGTGTTTTCATCAGACTGCTTAGTGAACTTTATCGTTTGTCTAACTACTGGGTACTTCATTCGAAGTTTCGTTACCAACATACAAGAACTGGTAGGGGAATTATGAATGTCTATGCTTAATGCAACCGGAGCATCATGGAATGGTGGTCGACTTTCTGACAAATACAAACAGCAATCTTTCGAGGTTGGGGATATCAGTGACTGTTTTGCGGAGACAGATTGCTTTATAATAACAGGAAGCTGATGAACAGTTTATATTTTTTTTTACATATTTTTCACTACATCTATATGTATATGCTTTTCTACATTGGTGGAGATGCTTTTTTAATAACTGTTTGCATCGCTCATGTCAATGACTGCTTACCATAACTTGTAACATTTGTTTTGTGTACAACATTATTATTATTTTTCCTCTATATTATGCTATTTCTCCATTGTGTAGGTCATTAATAATATCGTTTGTGCACATATATATATATATATATATCAGGTTCTGCAGCAGGCTTTTTGGAGCCAACTACATTATCAATACAGTTTCTTAACGGATTTTGTTAACTTGGTTCTTACCTATATGCATAATATATACTTTACTATGTGAGTATCATAATATTGATATATTTTTGACATACATTTGATATATATATCATTATAGGCACTATTGCCATTGTATGCTTTTTACATCACTATATTAGTCTTGGATATACCTTTTTAGGCTTAGCTAGGAATATTAGTGTTTTTTACAAGCATTATTATGGTGCACTTGCAGGCCCTATAATCTAATTGTGCTACACAGTGTTGATTGTCTGTTAACATCATACTGATTTTGGCCATTTACTGGGCACATCTTTATATTGGTACTGTTTGTGTTGTACAACAGACTTACACTTCGAGAGGTCACTAACACCTAATTTCAAGGTGTATAGACTGCATATTTAGACTATTGGTTTGGTTCTTACCTTGATATCTCCTCTTGCTGTGCTGGCATTGTGTGTGGGGTTTTTTTTTTGTTTTTTTCTCGGGTATAACAATCATATTTTTTTGGTAGTAAGTAGGGAATCTTGATGTGACTCAGGGGCTGATATCCATCATCACTATATATCATTATTAAATACTGATTCTCTGTCAAAGTGTTTTACCTTGGTTTGTGATCTCTGGTTTTGGGGCTTGTAACATATATCAAGCATGGACCTAGACAGTATCATTACTGGATTGTGTGCCGATTAGGAGGACATTGGAGTTTTCGGTATCCATGCCTCGCCAGGCAGCAATTCCAATGAATCAGTGGAACAATCAGCCATGAATTGTGAATTGGCATTTAATTCTCTTTCTAAGGGTCTTAAGAACCTGAGATCAAACATATGGCACTTGCGTTTGTTCCGGGCATATTTACATAAAAATATAGCCCCAAGGGTCTTCGTGATTCGGTTACAACCATTGGATGGCAGACAAGAAGATAAATTATCTAATGAGTGGCGAAGCCTTACAGAAAGGGTCCATGCTTTTTGTCAACATACTGGCTCAATATTATGAACGTATGATTGACATTAACCTTCAGGAAGTCAAAACTATGTGTTTAGATTGTAAAAGATTTGAGTCTCAAACCACATTTCAAGACTCTATCAACAAACTATCACAGGAACTCACAAACCATGATAAAATTACTAAAGATAGAAAAATTAAAAAGTTTAAAAGAAATTATATGGACTATCAAAGGGGGCGCCCTTTTGACTCCCAGAGAACAGTGAAATTCATGGGTACCAGCTTCGGCTCCACATCTAATGTTCCCACTCATAGTCTTAACAAGAAAAGACCTCGGTCTATTTTGAAAAACAAGGATCAAACATATGCCAGCTCAACAGGGGAGGATTCCCCATGTACTGATTACGATAGTTCCAGCAATAAGGATTCACCACATAGAAAAAAATCGAATAGAGTTATCCCTTTAGACAAGGTCCCAGGCGTAGGGGTGGACGCAAACACAGAAGTGGTAAATATGCCCAATTCCCTCGAGGGGTTGATCCAAAATTTTCTAACGTAAATCAGGAGGTCAATCAAAAAGTTTTGAATTTATCTAAAGAAACTTTGTCTGTACAGCATTTACAACTTTTGAATAAAGGCTTGGGTTTTATCCCTGGGTTCTTTTGTAATGAACATAATAATGTCACTGATGTCATGAGTTTTTGTCGTAACTTGAATTTGAAACTGTTTTTTTGCAGATAAAGACTCCCAAAGAACTGAGGAGTTTAGATTCATCAAATCTGATTTTCAACCACCTATGCACAAACATGTTTCAGTTTTTTTGCAAGCAGTACTTAGAGACCTACATTTTACACATAGAGAACACGATATAATGAGATCCAATCTATCTACACAGGAATCTACTGCACTCAATGAGCTCAGGGAGAACAAAAATATTGCCATCCTACCAGCAGATAAGGGGGGAGCCGTGGTTGTCATGGACATGAGTTTATACTTGAATGAGGGTCAATCTCAACTGTCTGACAAAAGATGCTACATGCACATGGCATATGATCCTACCACTCATTTCAAATAGGAAATAGATAGGTTTTTGAATCTTGCTCTTGAGGAGGGTATTATAACTAAAAATTGTGTTTTTCAGTTAACAGTTAAGGATCCTCAGAAACAAATCTTATATTTGCTACCAAAAATACATAAGTCCATTACCAATCCACCAGGCAGACTATTGGGTCTTTGACGGAACCTTTATCTGCCTTTCTTACCCAATATCTTAAACCATTGCTGTGTTGTGTAAGGGGCTAGATTGCAGGATACGACCCAATTTCTACAGATCATACAGGACTGCCAACTTGAGCCGGGGTGGCTTATGTGTTCATTGGACGTCAAGGCCTTATATACTAGTATTCCACATTGGGCTGGCCTACAGGCCCTTCAATATTGGTTGGATAGGGCTGCTTTATACTCTCCAGGGTTCAATACATTGCTTATCTGCATGACAGAACATGTTCTCAACAAGAATGTTTTTTATTTCCAAGGACTATGCTATTGGCAACTGCAGGGCACGGCGATGGGAGCATCTTTTGCACCCATTTACGCCGATTTATTCATGGCATTTTTTGAAGAATGCATGATCTATGACCCACTTCATAACATCTATTTGGTCGAAATAGACATTTGGCGCAGGTACTTGGATGATTGCTGGATGGTGTGGCGGGCAGATGTTAGGTATCTACAGGAATTTGTTGAATATCTCAATCAAAATGTATGGGGTATAGAGTTCACGGTTACATACGATCTCCAAAGCATTAACTTTTTGGATGTTACCATTACCAGAAATACAGACCATGCATTGAACACTAGATCCTATCGCAAATATCCTCAATATAGCACTTTGTTGCATGCCTCCAGCATGCACCCAGGCCACACCATCCGCAACATCCCCAAGTCACAGTTTATGCGTATTAAACGCTTGAGCTCGACACATGGTGATTTTGATCGAGATGGTTTGGATCTCTATCACAGGTTTGCCAACAGGGGCTATAGACACCAAGATATTCTTAATGCCTGGAATTGGACTAAGAATATTGAGAGAAAAACTTTGTTACAGTATCAATCTAACATCAGGGACTGCTCCACAAATATCATTCGGTTTGTAACCACGTTTGGTAGAAATTCCAATGCTCTTAAGGGTATTATCAATAGGCATTGGAATATTCTCATGGCCAACGAATATTTGAGAACAATATTGGATCAGAAATGCCACTTCTCTCATAGGAGAGGCAGAACTCTTGGTTCTCTCTTTTCACATTTCAAACACAAAGAAAGTGGGGGAGCAATACACCATCAAATGACAATATCAGGGGACATATTAGTAGGCACTTTCCCGTGTGGCCATTGTGGCTCATGCAAACAAGTTAGTAAGAGCAAGGAATTTACTAGTCGTAATACTAGCAAAGTGTATCAATGCAGAATATTTGGCAACTGCAGCAGCAGTTGGCTGATTTATTTGGCAACTTGTCGGTGTTTAGCTTTTTATGTAGGTCAAACCTCTAGACCATTGAGAACACGGATCAACGAGCATAGATCAGATATTAAAATCAGGAAAGATACCAATGCCCTGTACAGGCATACTCTCAAACATCCTGAAGCACAGTTTTCTTTTGTAATCATTGACAGAATTCTGGGTGATCGCAGTAATCCCCAGGGATGGCATAAAATACTTACTCATAAGGAACAACTTTGGATCATTACATTGGGGGCTCTATTTCCCCCTGGACTTAATGACCATTTGTAACTATAGGGATAGAGGTGGGTATAGTTCATGTTTCAGGTTTATGTTAAATGATTTATATAACACATTTTCATCATGAATTATTATGATTATTGGTTTATAGTAATCTGTATGCCTCTATCTCTTATATTTTTCTACAGTTTTTCATATGTTTCACATAGAATCTGATGAAGGGCAGTTACAGGCATATCAACATACCTGCTTCGATTATAGCTGAACCAAGCATTATGGAACCATGGACCAAGTATGGATTCCCCAATCAGGCTACATCATCATTTATTAACCACATATTTTTGGTTGGAACACCTAGTGCACTTTGTTCATGTTCTTGATGTGACTCTATGGTTATGATTACCATTAACCATATTATGTGTTTTCTCATACCAGTTACATTCATGATATTTAATATAATATGTTGGGGGCATTCCATAATATTTTTCTCATTATTACATGAAATTTATATAAATGTTACATTTGTTATTTAATGTTAAGCCATGTTTACATGTACAATTATGCAGTATAGCTATGTATATTTTTAGTACTCAGCCATGATTGCATTTACTATTAGGCATTATAGCAGTGTATATATATTTTTTGTGTTCTTTCTCTTTAACCACACGTTGGTTGCATTTTCCACTTGTCTCCCAGGTGGGGTGTGTCTATAAATGGATTGTATTTTGTGTGAAATGTTCATACACTGAAGAAGGCATTGGTTGCCGAAACCGGTCTGTCTTACTAATAAAGGGCTGTTTTCAGCCAGTTATATGCAATAGACTTAGTATTTTTACTTTTATTTTGTGACTTCTGGATCATATATTGCTGGCCTTGTGTTGTACATTAACTCACAAGAAACAGCGCAGTAGCAATTTAGATAACAAAAATCCCCTATGGGGTACTTATCTGAACCACTAGAGAAGCACGAGTGCGGACTTTCCAAAGCGAGCCACGACTGGAGCTGGCAGTCAGGCAGCAGAAAAGTTGTGGGGTAGGTGTATGCTGATGTCCGTTTATGGCCGACGTACGCTGTGTGATGCGGGCTGTCACATGTACCTTCGCAGTAGCATTTTAACTTTGGTATAATAGCTGGACGTAACTGGGGCGAACTCCCTCATGTTATGGATACTGCAGCATATGAACAGAAGGACATCACAATGATATAAAACAACAAAGCAAAATACAAAGGGAAACGGTTTCCAAGTGGTTACTAATTTCTCTAAGAGATGAAAGTATGGAAACTTACCCTATTAAGATGACGGAATGTCTGGAATGCAGCAGAAAGAACTGAAAATAATGCTGGCAGCTTCCTCCTTTCTAACTAGAGTCAGCCTGATATCTACATTGTGGGCATACCAGTCTGGTGAGGGAAGATGAGCAGCTCTGGGAGTCTGGCTGGTTTCACTGATATATACCTGTGGCTAATCACCATGTTTCATCAACACTACTGCAACAGTGATCATTAAGATATCAGTGGATTGTTTTAGCTGAATATTACAGTTCATATGGAAAAAAAAAAAAACGTGCTGAGGAAGATGACAAAAACTGGGACCAGTTAACATTGTGCATCCTAGTTACTATCGGAGAAGTGCCATAAACTTCAACACAGTTCAGCCCTTCCCAGTTGTTATATATATCAGGCATCACCATAGATGGTTAAGATATTGTCCAAGTAGCTTGGGAAGAAGGGAAACCTCCATTTGACACATACAAAACACTATACAAACTTAAGATAGGCTTGAATGTTGACAGGCTCCTCGATGTAAAGGGGACAGTGAGAATGGACAACATATTCAAGTAGTTATATTCAGAGCTTGTGTCAGCATCAGACAATTTTAGCAAACCATAACTAGTCTATACTAATACATAAAAGATAGGCTTAGAAGCAGTTCTATTACAAAATTTTGATGGAGAGGAACATCTAGTATGTTTCATAATTTGCAAACTAAGCATGACCGAAGCGAAACAATGTGCGACAAACTTTCTAGCTATTAGTGGGCACCTGATTTCTAAAATACTATTTACCAGAAAGGGAAATGTTATCAATAAACTATGCCCCCTGTTTACAGTTGCATCAAAAAGATGGAAACACAAAAATTGTGCAGGTGGCCCTCATCTTTGTAACCTTTCAAACTCAAAAGCTCAGCATAGGCTAGGCTTGACCCACCATAATGCAAATTGCCAAATGAGGACATGCAGGTCATACAATGGGAGTGGAACAGAAGGCTTTAAGCTTGGAGGGGGACAACAGTAGTAAAGCATGGTGGATTTTGCCAAATAATGACACAAATAATAATGACCCAAAACTACGTAAACATTGATGTAACTATATATATATCTAGAAAAATGTTATAGTGAATGCAGTACAAACACATACATTTTAAGTTGTATATTGTTTTTACATTAGTTGAGCATATTTAATAGTAGAGAGACATTCCTGTATTAGCCAGAACAGGTTTACTTAATAAAATGGTTAAAATTATATAAAAGGAGTGCTGAGGAAAGCCCTGCAGAGTTTGGGTGTCCTCTGTTAATGAGAATTTGATGTCTGAAGTAGCGACTCTGGTGAACTGAAAGATGACAAGAGAAAGCTGGAATTTGTTCATGTTAGTGGCCATGAACTACTGGCAGAGAAACCCATCGGTATGGAACCATTTTAAAAGTACTAGGCAGGGAAAGTACAGTTGTGTACATTTACCATAAATGTAGATGTTTGAGTGTATTCACTGTTGCAGTCATCACATGTGGGTTATCTGCCTGCAGGTAGTCCTCAGCTGGTCTGAATACCAGAGTCTTGAGATTTCTGTGTCGGATGCTGTCACTTCTTCCATGACGTCAGGTCGTCAGGGGTATAAAACATGCAGCCGACACCATTACATCAGTTTTTCTTGCCCCAGATGTCAGGTGCCCCCACAATAGGAAGCAATTACATGGTATGGAACACCTCCAGCAAAAAGCAAATACACATATCAAGTATGCCAAACAAAAAAGATAGACCAAAGTAAAGAGAAGTCAGGGGGCTGGAGGGAAGATAACCAGGACTGCAACAGTGAATACACTCGAACATCTACATTTATGGTAAGTGTACACAACTGTACTATGCTCTTCGCGTTTCATTGTGTGTTTCATTGTTGCAGTCATCACATTTGGGTTGATTCCCAAAGCTAAGGAAGGGTGGAGGCAGTTAAGGAGCATTAGGGCTAGCAATCAGGCCCTGTAAGACAGATTTGGCAAATCCAGCTCTGGTTATAGACAAGATAGGCAAGTGATAATGCTTGGTGAAAGTATGTATAGAGCTCCAGGTTGCAGCTTCCAGGATGTCCCTGGTAGGGACTCCTCTGAGAAAAGCAGTAGAGGTAGATGCAGCCCTGGTGGAATGTGTTCTTATCCCCGTGGGGTAGGTTTTCCATGGTGCTTGTAACAGAAATCGATGCAATGTGCTATCCATTTGGAGATGGTTTGCTTTGAAATGGCCTTCCCCGCTGCACCTGCAGCAAAGCTGACTAGCAACTGGTCAGATTTTCTGAAAGGCTTAGTCCTGTCCAGATAGAATCTAAGCTGTCTGTGTACATCCAGGGAATGCAATATCCTTTTCCCCTTTATTCTGGGGATTAGGAAGAAAAGTAGGCAAACGAATGGACTGGTTCAGAGCCACACTAGATACCACCTTGGGCATAAATGATGGATTAGTCCCGAGGGAAACCCTGTCTGCATGGAAGATAATGAAGGGTTCCACTGGCATAAGAGCCTGCAGTTCAGACACTCTTCTTTTAGAAGTGATGGCCAGAATTGTTTTCCAAGAAAGAAATGTCAACTCTGTTGTAGCAGCTGGTTCGGGGGGGGGGGGGGGTAAGCTTCTCCAACACAAAGTTTAGGTCCCAGGCTGGAGTGACTGCTCTCCTGGGGGGGGGGGGGTCAAACTTTTTGACCCTCTAAGGAATTGTTTTAGAACTGGATGAAAGAAGAGGTATGGCTCAGTATTATAATGCACTGATATGGCTGGGGCATGAATCTTAATTGACGAGAAAGATAGGCCCTTGTGGAGCATTTCTGTTAGATAATCTAGAATATGAGGTAAGCTGGGCACCGTTGTGCCCATCCCTTGATACTGGCTCCAGGAACAGTATCTTTTCAACTTTTCTGAATAGGATTTTCTTGTAACAGGCCTCCTTGCCTCAAGAATGACATCCAGCAACTGCTTACTGAGGGTTGCTAGAGTTGAGCTCAGGGGATTAGCCACGCTACAAGGTTCGGGGTTTGAAGCTGAGGGTGCAAAATCTGGCCCGCCTGCTGGGACAGCAGGGAAGGTGTCTGAGGCAGGTGCCATGGTTGTAGCACTGTCAGACTGCAAAAGGGGGTACCAGTGCTGGCATGGCCAGTCCGGTGCAATCAGAATAGTCCTTGGCTTGTCCTGTTTGATCTTTAGCAGGACCTTCGAGAGGAGAGGCAGGGGGGGGAATGCATAAACTGAGAGGCCTTCCCAGATAAAGAACAGGGCATCCACTTTCCAAGCTTGACAGTGGGGAGTTCTGGTGCAATACTTTTTCAATTGGTGGTTCTGAGGGGAGGCAAACAGGTCTACCTCTGGAGTCCCCCATTTGTTCCTCAAGAGCTTGAATATTTTGAGTTTCAGTTTCCATTCGTGTGGGTCTATGAGATTTCTGCTTAAGTCATCCGCCAGTGAATTTAGTTTGCCTGGCAGGAATTGAGCTTGAAGTTCACTTAGTTGCTTAAGCCTGTGTTCCACAGAGCCATGGCAAGTCTGCAGAGTGGGTAGGAATGGGTTCCCCCCCTGCTTATGTATCACATAACTGTTCTGGAAGAATAAGGTCTTTGAAGGCTGTCAGAGCATTTTGTACAGCTAACATTTCTTTTTGATTGATATGCTGGTGCATCTGTATTGGGTTCCATTTGCCCTGAATGCACTGCCCTGCCATGTGAGCCCCCCATGCATAGTCTGAAGAGTCTGTTGTTAGGGTTTGGGCGGCAGGGGGTAGAGTGAAAGGGAGTCCCTTGTTGTGGTTGCAGGCCTCTGCCCACCAAAGGAACTCTGCCCTTAGGCAAGGGATGATAGGAATCATTGTTTCCATGTCCTGAGAATGCTGACACCATAGACTTTTTAGATACCACTGAAGTTTCCTCATATGTAGTCTTGCATATGGAATTAAAAGAATGCAAGAGGCCATGAACCCCAGGGTTTGCAGGATTTTCCTTGAAGATAGCTGGGTTTTTGTGGCCAGCAGGTTGTCAAATAAACTTGTTTCTCTGGAGTGAGGAATGCCATCTGGGAAGTTGTGTTCAAGTTTGCACCCAGGAATACAATCTGTTGGCAGGGTAACAGGTGTGATTTCTTCTCGTTGATGGTGTACCCCAGTGAAGTTAGAAGTCTCTTTACAAATGCCAGGTGCTGTAATAGCACGTCCTGACTCTCCTGCCTGAATCAGGCAATCGTCCAAATATGGGTGAATCTGAATATTTCTCTGCCTGTAAAATACAATGGCTGGAGCTAGGCACTTTGTGAATACCCTGGGTGCAGTAGATACGCCAAACGGAAGTGCAGAGAACTGATAGTGCATGGAGCCTGCCCTGAAGCGTAGGTATTTCCTGAAAGATTCCCTTATTGGGATGTGCAGATAAGCTTCTTTTAAGTCTAGGGTTGCCAGGCATCCTTGGCTAGCATAGGAAGAAGCTGTTGAAGAGTTAGCATTTTGAATTTTGGAACCACCAGAAAGTGTTGAGGATAGACAGGTCCAGGATAGGACGCCAGGAGTTTTCTTTTCTGGGAACCAGGAACAGTCCGGAATAGAAACCTTGCCCCCTTTGTTCTGCTGGGACAGGTTGAATAGCCTTCATGCTGACTAGAGAAAGAACTTTTTTTGGGCCTCCACCTACTGGTTTGGGGGAGGTCTTGCCATTCACTTGGGGATGGGGGAGAGTGGAAGTGGAATTTGTATCCTAGGGAAACTATGTTTAAAACCAGTTGGTCTTGGGTAATGAATTCCCAGTTTTTTGCATGAAGGGCCAGCTTTCTTCCTAAAGGTGCAAGTAGTTGAACAAGACTTGGAAGAGTTAAGGATAAGTCATTGTGCAATTTTTCCATAGGGGGGTGGCTTACTACTCCCTGCTTTGGAAGTGGGAGCCCCCCACTGCTTAGATCTGTGCATAGCCTGAGACTGAAGTCTTGGTGGTCTGCTGCTCCTGGGTTTGGACTGAGAAGGCCTGGAAGGGACTGGAAAGGCCCAGTTCTTTGAAGGCCAGTTCTTACGGAATCTAGGTGGCTGTACTTGTAAGAAATCTTTAACAGTTTGCATAGATTTAGCTTTTTCCTCCATTCTTTTGAGGACTTCTTCCACTTTGTCGCCAAAAAGGCAGACTTGGTTTAAGGGTGCATCCAGTAATTTAGTTTTAACATGATCTGGCAAGTTTTGTTCCTTAAGCCAAGCATGCCTTCTAAGTACATACTCAGTGATAGCAGCCCTGCAAGATGCTTCTAAAGCATCAAAACCACATTGCAAAGTATGTTTATCCAACTTGGTCAGCAGAATGCATTAAATCTTGTAAATCTTTCTGCTCAGCACAGTCAGGAATCAACATCATTTTCTCTTTAAGTAGTCCCATAATATGTTGCTGATACTTTTAACATATGAAGCTGGCAATTTAAAGCCCTAATGGCCAGAGTAGCAGGGTATATAACTTCTTACCCCATCTGCCTAAAGCCCTAGAATCCCTGTCAGAAGGGGCAGGATTCTTGGCAGTAGTAGTCTTAACGCTTTTAGATCTGTGGGAAAATGGTCTCTGGATCCACAGTGGGATTCTTGAAGAGGAATTTGTGAGAGTCAGGTACTCTATATAGTACCTGTCAGGTTTCCAGGGAGCTGGAGGCAAAGTGTCTGGGGTAAGGATGGATTCCAGGAAAACATCATCTATAATCTCTAGAACAGGAGGGACAGCTAGAGGCCTGTGCTGAAGCAGGTTTAAGAATTCCCTAAGTCTCTTTTTGGACTGTGAATAGTCCTGGCTTTCCCAGTGGAAATGTTCCCTAAGGGTATGCAAGGTTTCACCAAAAGAAAAATACTCTGAAGGGGAGGCAGAGGGAATGGAATCCTCATAAGTAGATAAGGGTAAATCCTGACAGTCAGAAGAAATAGAGACATCAGATTCCTGATCAGAAGAATCAGAAACAAACTGAGTTCTAGGTCTCTTAGAGGGGGAAGGCTGGATTCCCCTAATTAAGGTAATAAGGTCTTCAGTCATTCTGATCATTTGTTTTTGAGGCATGTGGGCCTGAGAATGCGCTTTGGTCATCAGCTTTCTAGGTGTAGTATGAGCTTTAGGCCTGAGGAATTCATTATTTTTAGTTTGAAACAAAGTCGTCGGTTTAATATGAAAATCTGTAGGCCTGAATACACCCTCAGAAGCCAGTGCCTGCACAGCAGCTCTGGACCCATCCAAAGTAGAGACATCCGCAGGTTCCATAGTCGAAGAAGCATCTCGCGGCATACCGGGCTCCGAATGGGTCTCAGCAGAGGCTTGTGAACCTGTAGAAGGGGGTATCAGAGGCTGCGAAAGCACCTCACTGGGTACCGGCAGACTGGCAACTAGCTTAACTGAAGTGTCGTCGGCAGTTTTGGACCCATGCGGCCTGTCTCGGTCTTTATCCTTATGTTTTTTCGGAAGATCGGTAGTCGGATGGCTTAATGAAGCCATTTTGGAGTATGGAGATTGATAACGAAAGTATTTAGCTACAAAAACAGCCAGACGACAAATACTTTGGGCATTGAACAAGGCACAAAACCGACAGGGAGGGAAGTTGTGGTCTGGGCCTAAACAGGTGACGCAGTAAGAATGAAAATCTGTATGAGGTATTTGCTTTCCACAGGCAAGACAATTATTTTTTTTTCTGACATCAGTTAAGAGCAAGAAAAAAGGATCCCTAACAGAGTACTTATCTTTTTGAAGACTTCAGGTCTGAAACTCGAAAACGAAAATTTCAGGAGGCGGTCGACTGGCACTTGCGAACTGCTTCTGCTTCGGGCACCGCGCTGCAAGAAAGACTGATTTAATGGTGTCGGTTGCATGTTTTATACCCCTGACGACCTGACGTCACGGAAGAAGCAACAGCATCTGACGCAGAAATCCCAAGACTCTGGTATTCAGGCTAGCTGAGGGCTACCTGCAGGCAGATAACCCAAATGTGATGACTGCAACAGTGAAACACGAAGAAAGTACAGTTGTGTACACTTACCATAAATGTAGATGTTTGAGTGTATTCACTCTTGGGGTCCTGCGTCGGTTGCTGTTGCCTCTTCCCTGACGTCAGGTCGTCAGGGGTATAAAAGATGCAGCCGATGCCATTTTATTCAGTTTTTCTTGCCCCAGATGTCAGGTGCCCCCAAAAGGGTAGGCTAAATTTATGTAAATAAAACATACATGCACCAGAAATAAGCTTTACCTTCATCTATAAGCAAATACACCACCTAGGTTGTATAAATTAGAGAAGTAAATATAAGTTCCAGCAAAAATAAGGGGGATGGCGGGTGGATAACCTGGACTGCAACAGTGAATACACTCGAACATCTACATTTATGGTAAGTGTACATAACTGTACTATGTTCTTCCTGTTTCACTGTTGCAGTCATTACATTTGGGTTGAGTCCCAAAGCTATGGTTGGGGGGCTAGAGCTAAATAGCATTAGGAGTGGCTATGAGGCCCTGCAGAACTGCAGTGGCAAAGCCTGCCCTGGATTTAGAGTAAAGAAGCAGATTGTAATGTTTTGTAAAGGTATAAACTGAACTTCAAGTGGCAGCCTCTAAAATGTCTTTGGTTGGTACTCCCCTGAGAAATGCTGCAGAAGTGGCTGCAGCTCTGGTTGAATGTTGCCTAATGCCCTTAGGCACTGGTTTGCCATGTTGTGAGTAGCAGAAACGAATGCAGTGACCTATCCACTTTGAAATAGTCTGCTCGGAGATAGCCTTTCCTTGTGATGCTGTGGCATATGCCACTAGTAATTGTTCTGTCTTTCTGAAAACTTTAGTTTTGTCCAAGTAGAATCTAAGTTGTCTGTGTACGTCCAAAGAATGCAGAATTTTCTCCCCTTTGTTCTGTGGATTTGGATAAAAGGTTGGCAAATGAATAGTTTGGTTAAGGGCTACACTGGATACCACCTTAGGTGTAATGTAGGGTTTTGTTCTAAGAGAGACCCTGTCTGGATAAAAAATGATAAAGGGTTCCACGGCCATGAGAGCCTGTAGCTCTGAAACTCATCTTGCAGAGGTTATTGCTAGGAGCAGAGCTGTTTTCCAAGATAAGAATTTTATATCTGCAGTAACAGCTGGCTCAAAAGGAGGTAAGGTGAGTTTTGCCAAGACATAATTGAGGTCCCATGCAGGTATTGGCATTCTCCTTGGAAGCCTTAAGTTTTTGGCTCCTCTGAGGTACTGCCTTAATAAAGGATGAGAAAAGAGTAGTGGCTCTGTACTGTAGTGAGCCGAAATGGCAGAGGCATGGATTTTAATTGACGAGAAAGATAAGCCTTTGTCCAGCATCTCAGTTAAGCATCGCAAAATCTGAGGAATATTTGGGACAGCTGTATCAGTTCCTTGAGCTTGGTTCCAAGCGCAAAATCTCTTCCATTTCCCAGCATAGGATTTTCTAGTACTAGGCCTTCTGGCTTCTAAAATGACATCCATCACAGCTTTACTGAGAGGTGTATTTTGTATGGCTACATTATCCGCCATGCTGCCAGGTTTAGGGTCCTGAGTTGGCTGTGTAGAATCTGATTGTTTTGCTGGGACAGTAGATGAGGTATTTGAGGTAAGGTCCAGGCTGGGCATTGGGACAAGTTCCTTAAGATCGGATACCAGTACTGGCGTGGCCAGTCTGGGGCAATTAGAATCATTTTTGGTTTCTCCTGCCTGACATTTAGGAGTACATTGGGGAGAAAAGGTAGTGGAGGAAAGGCATATACTGATACGTTTTGTCCAGTTGAAAGATAAGGCGTCCACTTTCCAAGCTTGTCTGTGATAAGCCCTTGTGCAGAATCTTTTTAGTTGATTGTTTTGAGGGGAGGCAAATAGATCTATGTCCAGGCGTTCCCATTTCTTTGTTATCATGCTGAAGACTTGTGGATCCAGGTGCCACTCGTGGGGATCCATGAAGTTTCTGCTTCGTTCGTCTGCCAGAGTATTTTCCTTTCCTGGCAGGAATTGTGCCTGCAGATGAACTTGGCAAGTCAATGCTGTGTCCCATAAAGCCATGGCTTGTCTGCACAGAGGATAAGAATGTGTGCCCCCCTGCTTGTTTATGTACCACATGACCGTGGTGTTGTCTGTCTTTATCAGTAGTTGTCCCGGATGAAGTACGGCCTTGAAGGCCATCAGGGCATTTTGAACAGCTAGCATCTCTTTTTGATTGATATGTAGATGCTTTTGGTTTGTGGACCAGGTGCCCTGAAAGCCTCTTCCTGCCATGTGTGCCCCTCAGGCATAACCTGATGCATCCGTCGTTAGGCTCTGCCTGGCTGGGGGTAGTGAGAATGGCTGTCCCTTGTTCTGGTGACAAGCCTTTGCCCACCATCGAAACTCCTGTTGCAGACAGGGAATTAAGAGTAATCATTGTTTCCAGACTGTGGCAATGTTGCGTCCAAACACTTTTTAGGTACCATTGAATTTTCCTCATATGCAGTCTTGCATATGGAATTAGTAAGATGCAGGATGCCATGAACGCCAAAGCCTGCAGAATTTTTCTTGCAGATAACTGGGCCTTTGTTACCATTTCCTTGAAATAGGTAGTGAGTTGCCTTTGTCTGGCGTGAGATAAGCCATCTGGGCAGTTGTATTTAAGCTTGCACCCAGGAATATTATCTCTTGAGAGGGTACTAGTTTTGATTTCTTTTTGTTGACTGTGTACCCTAGGCATGTTAAAAGTCTTATCACAAATGTCAGATGCTGTAGTAGAATGTCCTTGTTCTCTGCTTGTATGAGGCAGTCGTCCAAATAAGGATATATTTGTATTCTTCTTTGTCTGCAGAATGCAATTACTGATGCCAGGCACTTTGTGAAAACCCTGGGCGCAGTAGATAAGCCAAAGGGCAGTGCAGAGAATTGGTAATGCTTTGAGCCAGCCTTGAATCGGAGGAATCTTCTGCATGTTTGTCTGATTGGGACATGCAGGTATGCCTCTTTTAGGTTTAAAGTCACGAGCCAAGCCTTGCTGCCCAGCATGGGCAGAAGCTGCTGTAAGGTCAACATCTTGAATTTTGGTATATCCAAGAAAGTGTTTAGAATAGATAGGTCCAGTATTGGTCTCCATGCTTGGTCCTTTCTCGGTACCAAGAACAGTCTTGAGTAAAATCCTTGTCCCTGCTCTTGCTGAGGTACTTGTTGAATAGCCCTCATATCCATGAGAGCTGCGACTTGTTTTTGAGTCTCTGCCCATTGATTTTTTGGAAGGTCTGGCCAACCGTTTGCCCTTGGTAAGGTATGGAAATTAAACTTGTAGCCTTGAGACACTATGTCTAGAACCCATTTGTCCTGGGTTATAATGTGTTAATTTTGAGAAAAAGGTGCTAGTTTTCCCCCTAAGGGTGCTGCCAGAAGATAAGTGCTTGGTGCAGGCAGGGGGAAGTCATTGGGACTGTTTCCTGTATGATTGTGATTTGTCCTCACCACCTTTGGAGGTAGTGGCACTCCACTGCTTAGACCTGTAGGATCCTTGCGGCTGTGATCTGCCTCTAGGGCGTCTGGATCTGCCCCTTTGAGGTCTGTCTGAGACTGGAAAGGACCAGTTCTTTGTAGGCCAGTGTCTTCTAAATCTAGGTGGCTGTACCTGTAAGAAATCCTTGATCGTTTGCATAGATTTAGCTTTGTCTTCCATTTTCTTTAACACCTCTTCTGCCTTAACACCAAACAAGGTATCATGTTGTAAAGGAGCATCTAATAATTTTGCTTTAACACGGTCAGGCAGATTTTGTTCTTTCAACCAAGCATGCCTCCTAATGACAGAACCCGTAACAGCGGCCCTGCAGGAGGCCTCCAGAGAATCAAAACCACATTGCAAAGTATGCTTTTTAACTTGTTCAGCTGCATGCAATAAATTGTGTATTTCTTTGTTTTCTGCACATTCAGAATTTGCCATCATTTTCTGTTTAAGCAGTGTCATGATATATTGCTGATATTTGAGCATATGAAACTGACAATTTAAGGCCCTTATAGCCAAAGTAGCAGATGTGTAAATCTTTTTTCCCCCATCTATCCAGAGCCCTAGAATCCCTATCAGAGGGGGTAGGGTTTTTTGCAGTAGAAGCCTTGACCCCTTTTGGACCCTGAGAAATAGTTTCTGGGTCTGCAGAAGGGCTTTTGAAAATAAATTTATGAGAGTCAGGGACCCTGTAGTATCTGTCTGGCTTAACAGGAGCTGGAGGTAAAGAGTCAGGGGTCAGACTGGACTCTGAGAACACATCATCTACAATGTCCAACACAGGTGGAATAGCTAGAGGCCTGTGTTGAGGAAGTAAAAGGAAGTTGCTGAGCCTTTTCTTAGATTCTGAAAAATCTTGGTTCTCCCAGTGGAAGTGCTCCCTCGTGGTATGCAAGGTTTCCCCAAAAGAGTAGTCCTCAGGAGGAGAAGCTGAAGGAATTGATTCTTCAGCATCAGAATCCTCAGGGGAGAAGAGAATATTCCTGATCAGAAGAGGAATCAGAAGAAATGGAAACCTGATCTGAAGATTCACAGTCTGTCTCTTGCCTAGGCCTCTTATCAGGAGGAGGATGAGAACCCCTGATCAAGGTAATTAAGTCTTCGGCCATTTTGAGCATCTGTTTTTTGGGCATGGAGGCCTGTCCTTGTGGCTGGTGAACTTGATTCTTTGTCTTTAAAGGTGTTTTAGTCTTTGCAGTCGGTTTAATATATAATTGTTTAGGTCTGAATACACCCTCAGAAGCCGATGCCTGCTCAGCGGCTCTGGACCCATCTGAGGGAATAGTCTCTGAGGCTCCAATACCTTGAGTTTCCTGCAGCCTGCGACTCTAAAGTAGCAAGCGTCAGGGGCTGCGAAAGCGCCTCACTTAGAACCGGCGACTAGCTTAGGAGAAGCTTCGTCGGTTTTGGACCTCGGTTGCCTGTCTTTTTCTTTGTGTTTTTTGTGAACTCCGGTAGTCGGATGGCTATCCGACTACATTGTACAATTAAATCTTCACCCAAAATAGCTTAATGCAAAATCATACCGACGCTTAATAGTGTGTTGGTTAAATCTAGCACAAAACCGACAACTAGCAACGTCGTGGTCAGGGCCTAGGCAAGGAATACAGTAATAATGTAAGTCCTTATGAGATATTTGCTTCCCACAAGAAATGCAATTATTAACTTTTTCTGACATCGGTCTGGAGCAAGGAAAAAGTTTCCCCAACGGGGTACTTAGCTTTTAATGAAGACTTCGGATCTGAAACTCGTACACGAAAATCTCAGGAGTCGGCCGACCGGCACTTGCGAACTGCTTCTGCTTCGGGCACCGTGCGGCAAGAAAGACTGAATAAAATGGCGTTGGCTGCATCTTTTATACCCCTGATGACCTGACATCAGGGAAAAGGCGACAGCAACTGATGTTGGACCCAAGACTTTGGAATTCAGGCCGACTGAGAGCAACCTGCCAGCATGATAACCCAAATGTAATGACTGCAATAGTGAAATACGAAGATCATCATCCATAGTTACAGAGCAGGAAGGGCAGAGGGGAAAACTGGAAGATGTAGGTTCAGAATCAATTGGTCAAACCACCAGAGAAGTTCCTTCCTGGTAAAGTTCAGAACAGAAACATGGAAAGACAATGTTGGTATTGAGTCCAGACTGATGCGAGTAAACGCTGAATCTTTGTAATGTGTAATCTGGCTAGAGGGATTAAGACAAATGTAGAATCAGTGTTCTAAAATCATGAGAATTTCTTTAGCTGCAGTGAAAACTGAAGGAACTGTCCTTGGAAAAGGTTACTTCTTGAGGCAGTAATGCCTTGGGAAGTGTCTAGCAGGCATCTTAGAAAAGTTATTCTCTGGGAAGATATGACAGAGGATTCTTCCGGACAGAGTTTAACACTTAGGTTCTGAAACAGATTTCTGACACAGAAGAGAGATTTCCTGACAGTTTTGAAAGGAAAGCAATCACTACTGCTAGTCACTTTGTGAATATCCTTAAATCTGTGCACAAACTAAAGGGTACAGAACAAAAGTGAAAATATAGACGAGAAACAGAAAATCTTAAAAAAAAAAAAAAACACATACATATGAAGTTTCTGTGAATGGGTATATACTCACAGGAGAAATTGGGGGATCGAAATTTAGGGTGAACATTTTTAACTTTAGTACCCAGACGTGGAAATTTGCAAAACAGTAGTACAAAACAAGTTCCCTCTTTCTTGGGTATCAGAAATGTTACTAAATAGAATCTTTTTCCATTTTAATCCTCTTGTATACGTTTTATTACTCCTCCGGGTGCTCCAGTTTCCTCCCATATCCCAAAGACATGCAGTAGGTGGATTGAACACTCCAAATTGGCCCTAGGTGTGAGTGTGTGTGTGTGTGTGTGTGTGTGTGTGTGTGTTTGTCTTCTGTGGAAGGTTGGGTGCCGGGCTGGCAACTCAACACCGTAAAACTCCACTGCCAATCATAAGTGGACAGATGATCTGCTGTGGCGACCCCTAACCGGGAAAAGCCGAAAGAAGAAGGAAAGCAGGTAAACAATAATGGGAGGGAAAATGGTGGGCTTGATTCGGAGGATGGGACGGGATGGAATTCTAGGTTTGCACGGAGGGAATCCCAATGTAGACTGTATTCGTATTACCCAATAAATCTACTGTAACCTGGAACCACAGTGAAAGATGAAGAGAAGGATTCCTTGAACTGTTTAGAGAACTGTCAAAGTGAGGAGGGGAAAGAGACACAATTTTTCTTGGACTGAGATTGGGATTATGGGACTCCATTTTTCTTAAAGGTGCCCTGCCACTGCTTTTTAATTGCTGCTTTCATGACTTTTTGTTGTGATTTGTAAATGTGTTCCTATAAAATTGCCCAGGGTTGTACTTTGGAACAGGGGATAGATAAAAATTGCTTTACTTCTTGGTTCAGTTTTTGTTTTCATCAAATCTTTTAAGGACATCAGCAGATGCAGTGACAAATAAAACCTCTATCCAGAGGGGGCACTGAGAATTTCAGATATAACATCATCTGCTTTATTTTTGTCTGTAACCAAGCATATATTCACAGACTGTTCCAGCTGCTGTAGCCTTACATAATGCATCTGTAGCATCACAGGGACAGATCTCAAAGAATGCCTGGAAACCCAAGTGACAGAGGAAAACACTGAAAGTAATGAGAAGAGATTCTGACACAGGTAAATCTGCCATAATCTTCATGTCAGCAAACTTTGCCAAGATGAGTTTGGACATATGAGCCTGACAAATGACAGTTCTGAAGGCTAAAGATGAAAGTGTAAACAGTTTCTTTCTGAATCTGATAAAGGCTCTGTCATCCTTACGGAGGGAATCAGAATTAATGCAGTCACATGTTTAGACACAGAGGCTTTGGACACAAATAACAAAAGGGTTATCTCTGGGGTTACGAACATAGACTTTACAAGGTTTCTCAGTCTCACAAGTCTATCTGTTCTTCTTAGAGCAGGTGCTGAACTGTCAGAAGTACAGACAGCATTAAAGGCATCCTCAGCTGCTCCAATAACTGGGTGTATAGCCACTGGTTTGGGGCAGTTTTAACTGCTACATGTCATAAAATTTCAGTTACATTTCGGATAATTTTTGTACCAACTTAAGTTTTTTTTTTCTTTCCAATGGAATTGGATTCTGAATCTTAGTTTTCAGATGAAGGGAACTGGAAGTTATAATCTAATCCAACCTCAACATTAGAATCAGTTTCTGAATTAGGGGATGTTGATGTCTTCGTTTTTGAATGAGCAAGAGGCTGGAGAAGCGATATGAAGTAATTGAAAAGACTTTTTAAAAAGACGTTTGGTGAGAGAAAACTATTCTTCCATAGTTTCTTCTGAAGTGAGGTAGAGGGAGTGGAAAGGTTTCTCACTTCTGTTCCCCATTCCCCTCCTCTCCCAGTTTCCAGGCACCTCTTCCTTAACTGAAAGATGCAGAATGTCATCCCCTTCTCATATGACAGGACATGGTTCTCCCTTCTCCTCAGCACGAGTATGTCCAGTCCTAGAAGAAGTGCTAGACTTCCAACACTTGGTGACTTTCTGTGGAGCAACATCAGAGGGAATGCAAGTAGCAGACTAATTCTCTGACATGGCCAGAATAGAGATATTTGTTAGTCGCTGAAGCTGTGATGTTGAAGAAGAAATTGTCAAAACCTCTAAGAACTTTTTTTCTTCTTAACAATCAGAAGAAAGTTATCAGTGGTACTGGTACTAGAAGCCGCAGAAGGCCAAGTAAGGGCTTTAAGCCACTGGTTTTCTACAAAACATATATTTATCGCTTTTGTCTACCGGGAAAGTCTGACAGGGCACAAGTCTTGTTTTCAGAGGAGGCCCAGGAAGAAATGCTCTATTTTACATAATAAGTAGAAGGCACTTCCAAAACATTATATAATAAATGTACATACATACATACATAGAGTAGCAATAATATGACAGTTAATCAAAAAATAATAAACGTACATACACAAAATAGTAAATGAACATACACAGAATTATAAGACAGTTAAATGAAGAATACAATCAATATCACGCTTATAAGAGTCTAGTAACTTTCATATGGAATCAGCTGAAAATAGATACTGAATAAGAGACAAATTATAGGATGAAGATGGTTACAAATTACGAAGGAGTACTGAGGAGGTTACAGGTAAAGGGGAGACAGAAATAGTAGTGGAGAAGGATTTCTGATACTCAGTTCGAGATTGTGTAGTAGTAGCTGTATTAAGGGTCTGGAAATTATCAAGGAAAATCACATGTACAAAACTAGCAATCGAGTATGTAGGATTTTAGTTGAGTTTTAAATGGTTTTAGGATGTGTTCTTATTGTACTGCTAGTGGGATGGAGTTTCAGGATTTAGCAAGGTGGTAGGAGAGTACTGACTTGCCAGCAGAATGTCTAGGTTTGGATACATGCAATAGGTATTTGTCCACTGACCATAGTGACCTGGAAGGGTTATATATATGAGGTTGGAAACTGATAGAGTTGTTAGGTCTATACACGGTGTTATTGATTTGTGAAGTTGCGAGTAGATTAGATAATGTGGGTATTCCAGGTACTGTAATTCCCTTAGGGCAGCACAGTAGTGGGTTCTATTTGGAAGGCTGGCAGGGAATCATGCTATTTTGTAGTAACATTGCTCAAGTTTGTTTAGCAAGGTCACTGGGATATTAAGGATGATAGCAGAATACATTAGCATAGGTAAGATGAGAGAAGAGACAATATAGTTTCTTATAGTGTCTGAGAAGAAGAGTTTGGCTCTATAGAGTTAGTGTAGTTTTTGGTATAATTTGTTCACTATATTTTGAATGTATAGGTTCATAGGTTGGTACTGGGTTATCTGCCCGAAGGCATATATTAGTCCAGCCACGTTGTGCGGTATTTCACCGCCCCTTTAGTAGTTCCCTAGACCCTTGTACTAGCAGCTAGTACCCTTGGCCCCTATCTAGTAGTGCTGTTGGTGTGATCCCCGGTGTGAACTTCGTTACCCATCCACTCATCAAGGTTCCTCTTGAAGAGTGATAGTGAGGGGCTCTCTGTCTTATGTAGATCGGGACCCATAGTAAGGGAAGTCTCTGCGAAGGGAATCTATCCCTCCAGCATGTTCTATTCATTGTTGTGTTGAGGTTTATATCCCTAGAGCGTGTAGCTCGAGTAGATTTGGTTTTGCTAAGATGGAGCATGTTCAACAATTCTGGGTTGGACATAGCTCTGTCGTTAGACAGAGATCACCTCTGAGAAAGCGGTATGCAACAGAGAACAGTCTTAGCTTTTTCAATCGTGCTGCATAGGGAAACTGTTTGAGGCCAGTAATCCTCTTGGTTAGATACCTATGTGGTCTCTCCAGCTGCTGGAGATGTCTAGCCAGGTACATTCCAATTGGTGCATTGTACTCAATAATGGGTCTGATGAGGGAAGAATAGAGGGGCACCATTACATCCTTAGATCTTGATGCAAACCCTTTCGTGATCAGATGGGTCACATAGAAGGATTTTCTAACCACTTTGGCAACATGGTTATCAAAGGAAAGATGACTATCTACTTGGGTCCCTAGATCCCTTATTTCTTCTTCAGATTTCAGGGGATTACCTCCTATGTTGTAGTTTGTGGGTACTCTGTTTTTTCCAAAGGGGATTACTACGCATTTTTTTGCATTTAGCTTGAGACCATGGCTTTGACACCATGCATCAGTCTCATTTAGGCCCTTCTGGAGGATCTCCATGTCGGCCGGAGACTCTATTATAGCACCCAGTTTGCAGTCATCTGCAAACTTAGTCAGCCACAGCCCTTCCGTGCTTGCCTGTACTTCTGAGAAGTATATGCCAAACAGGAGGGGCCCCAAGACAGAGCCCTGAGGCACACCACTTGTTACTGGTCTGGATTCAGATATAGATCCTGCTACTCTTACTTTATGGGATCTGTCTGAGAGCCAGTTTGCGATCTATCTTGTCAAATGCATGTGTCAAATTTTAGGGTTTCATCTACACAGATGCTTAGCAGTTTAGTATGTGTGAGAAGATCAATTTTGTTCTGTTGGACGAGGTAACTGAGAAGGAAGTTTTGTTGACTGTAAGCTGTTTAGGAGCAAGTAGGATTTGTTTGGATTTACTAGGGATAAGGAATAGCTGGGCAGATGTCAGCCATGTTTCTATAGAAGAGGACGACTCTCGGATAAGTTTTTGTAGTTTGTTGACATTTTTTGCATACTGCACTAGGAATGCAATTTTACAGGCTTAATGTAGGTCACTGATGAAGATGTTAAAGGAAACGAGTCCCGAGAACGATCCTTGAGGTACACTGGCCGGGGACAGGGAGGAAGAATCAGATGTCTTTTTGCCACTTGATAGCTTGCTCTCTATTTTGGAAGTTGCTATGAAACCAAGATATAGCAGTGGTGTCGAGTTCTAGGTAAGATTTGTTTATAAGAATAGAGTGACAGTGTCAAAGGCCCTGGATAAATCAAGAAAAAGGGGGAGACATTAGGTTTCTGTCATTCCTATTTGTGTTTACTACATTGGTGAAACTAACTAAAATGATCGAGGAACTGTGTGGGGAAAGAAACCATGCTGAGATGAAGACAGTAAGATACTTTCTGTGAGTTAATGTAGGAGTTGCGACTGGATGATGCATTTTTCAAGTATTTTTGATAAAGGGGAAAGGATGGCAATGGGTCTGTAGATAGAGAGTTCAGCTGAATGCCCTCCTTTGTGAAGAGGTTGTCAGAAGCTAAGTGGTGTGCTTCAATTTAACTAACAGTTATTTTATGTAAGTAGTAGGGATTGGTTGGAAAGAGGTTATGAAGAGGAATGGTTGGTGGCGCTGTTGTCTGGTTGTTTGTATTAGGAGAATTTTGAAGTACTGACGAGACTTGACTGAATGAAATGAAAGTTGAAAGAAAGCATTAGCACAGCTGGTAGAGTTGCTGTTAGTGCTAAGTGTAGAAGACGGTTGAGTGGCGTGGCCAAAATTGAGCAGCTTTTTTAGGGGATCAGAATGTTTTAGGATTTCTGTAGTTATAATGATGGAGGTCAGTGTAAAATGTTTTTTACCTAACTTAATTTTAGTTTGGTTTCTGAGTTGTCTGGATTTTACATTTATTAGTGTTTTATTGGTAGTCATGTATTCCAAGCTGTAAACTATGTCTTATAAGGTGATATGTATTTCAGGACAACCAGTGGGCAGGTTTGGCCCTAACTCTCTTTTTCTGAGTGGAGCAGATTCATTTGGGATGTTCAAGAAAGTAGAATTAAAAAGAGCTACTGCATTAGCTAGTGGAATGTATTTAAGAGCATTCCAGTTATACAGTTTTAGATTAGGAGATAAAATAATCTTTATTGAAATGTGACAGGTTACATGCTATGCTGAAACATGGTTGGTTTTGAACATTAGTTTTGTTTCTTATTACATAGGTAGGGATATGATCATTTAGGGTATCTGGAAGGTTACATAAGGTAAAGATTTTTTGAGGCATAGAGGTAAGAATCCAGTCAATTAATGTTCCCTTAATATTGTTTTTATTATAACAGGTAGGAGTGGTGATTAGCTTTGAGAGATCAAAGAGATTTATGGATTGGTTAGGCAAGTCGAAGGAAAGAGACAGTCAATAATAAAAATCACCCAGTATGAATTTTTCTTGGGAGATAGTAGAAACTAAATTTACTACAGTGAATAATGCTTTTAAAGATATGCATCTAGGATGTGAAATATTTATAAAGTACTTATTGCATTATATGCATAATGAATGCTAATGTACACCAAGTGTTAAGCAGCAGTAACTTAGAACTGAAATGATCATTTACTGCTAGGACATGGGACAGGCAGTAAGACTATCATTCACTGTTTTTATGAGTAAAGTTGACCAACAAGGTCAAGTCTTATCTGCAGTATGTGTAGGGTGGAAGCCACTGGAAAAACAGTTTCTATGAAGGTACCTTTCACCACAGGATAAGCCTTATAAGATTCTACTAATCTGCCGTCCTCCTGCAATGTTTTAAGTAAATCAGATGCTGGCTGCTCAAATATGCTGTACCTTACATGTAACATGTGGGCTTTGTAATAATCTAATAACTTCTGAATAAGTATTTATTTTAGTAACTATATAACTTATGGGAGCCATAGAATGCATCAAGAGGCTTGACTGCTTCCATTCAAATACACAAATTTTGCCTGCAGTTTATCAAATGTTGTAACATAATTTTGCTCCAAAATGTTCCATGAGAGTGAAATGCTCTGGATGAGAATCCAAACACTGAGCAAAGACTAGTACTTCCACATCATAACAATTCTCCATAGTACTATGACAGCCATCACAAGGGCTTCTGTTAAGTACTTTTTTTCTTTCTTTTTTACTGTCAGAGACCTTCATACCTACCAGTAGAGGTTTGCACCCTTGCAGATGGAACTGGCAGCTATGCCAAGTTCTACACAAATGCTTTATACAAACACCTGAACAATTGCACTGACTCGGACATACCTGACAGGACCAAAACAAGCTCTCAAGGAAGAGCAAATCTGTCTGGTGGACAACTGCCATTAACAGGCTTTACAATAACAGGAAGAAATTGCTGTCTAAGAGTAAGAGGGAGCGAGTCCTAAACTGGAAACACTCCCTCCTCAGCTTAAATAAGCAAAGAAGACTTTCTGTGAAGTCCTCCGAAGCTAACGTTGTTGTTGTCTCTTTCGGCTTTTCCCGGTTAGGGGTCGCCACAGCAGAACTCTGGTCCGCTAATGATTGGCAGTAGATTTTTATGTGCAGAGTTGCCAGCTCTGACGCACAACCTTCAACGAAGGTACGCCCATTCACGCATGTCTCCACACAGAAGATGCTCTAGCTGAGAATCGAACAGGACGTCATACTGTGAGGCGACAACGCTACCGCAGCACCACCACCGCAGTTCCTCCAAAGCTAACTATGAATCCAAATTAGCTACCTCAACTAAGGAGGACCATAAGGTGTTCTCTAGTTACATTTGTGCTAAACTGGTAGTTAATGATACCACATACTAAGCCTGTGGACAGTGCTAATCTGTTAGCAGACAGGTTCTGTGAAAACTTCACTCCCTTGTCCACGCCACACTTACCCCAAGACATCCTTACCACCTGTCCTCTACCTTGCATCTCTAAAGAGCAGGTTGTGAACACCCTTTTTAAGGTCAAAAACACAGCATTCATGGGACCTGATAACATCCCCGGCTACGTACTACATGGGCTCAAACAAGAATTAGCAACATCATTGGGTACTCTTTTCAATCATAGTCTAAGCACTGGCTTTCATCCCAGCTGAATGAAAAAATGCCACTGTTATCCCCTTGCACAAAGGTGATACTTCCACTGACCCCAGGAACTACAGACCTATTAGCCTGACAAGCCTTATCTACAAGGCCATGGAGAGATTCATCATGGACCTTATCTTTGCATGAAGACTTAGCCAAGAGTAAGAACTATTTATATGCACATCCTGAACAGACACCAACCTGGTTAACAACAAGTAAAACAATGCTCCTACTTAAGAATGAACCTGTAAGCTACACCAAAAATTATAGACCAATAACTTGCCTACTGGCGACATATAAACTATACACGGGAATTGATGCCGACAGAGTTTATAGTCATTTAGAAGAAAATTCAATTAGGGCAGTAAAACAGTCGTATGGAACAAAGGATCACCTGATGTTAAATAAAGTCATACTGGAGAACTATAAAAAGGGGAAGAATAAGTATGGCATGGATTGACGACAAAGCACTTTATAGTATCCCACATTCATGGATAAAAGAGTGCATAAAACTGTATAAGATGCATCCTACACTGATCGACTACATTAAGTGACCATGAAACAGTGGCAGACTACTTTGCAATTAAATCATGATAAAGGACAAATTACTATCCCAGGGATAAAAATTCAAAGGGGATATTCCAGGGTGACCCTCTGTCACCATTACTATTCTGCCTTGCCCTTAATCCATTAAGCTGTCTACTTAACAGCTTGGGCCATGGCTATAATGTGGCTCCTAGAAAACAACAAAGTCTAAAGACTTCTCATCTTCTCTTTGTCGATGATTTAAAACTGTGTAGCTCATCAGACGAGGAACTGAAAGCACAGCTGCAAGTTGTTAAAACTTTTTCAGATTATATTGGAATGTCATTTGGTCTTGATAAATGTGCAAAAGCAACCTTTAAAGCAGGAAAACTGCAGCACCAGGAAAACATCAGTTTGGGACAAGAATGTGACATTAAACAACCTGAGCAAGAGGGAGTGTATAAATACTTAGTAACTGATGGAATGGTAATAAAACATGAACAAATGTGTATAAAACTTAGTAAGGAGTACTTTAGAAGACAAATTAATCCTGAAAACACTGTTGATGTCCAGGAGCAAAATCCAAGCTATAAACCAATTTGCTCTGCCTGTCCCAACTTACAATTTCGGAGTGACTGATTACCCCAAAATGTGTGGGATAGATTAGATATTAAAACAAAAAGGATGTTTCATGATCACCACATCTATAAACATCAGTGCATACCAAGATTATATATTTCCCGTTCCGAAGGAGGGATGGGCCTCCTTGAAATTGATTACATGTGCACATTGGCAATTGTGGGACTTCAAACGTATCTGCTGACCTCACGAGACCCAAACGTAGTGTAAGTTTTGAAACATGAGGAGAATAAATCTAAGATGACTTCTATGCTTAACCTAGCATAAGCATATCGCCGCCAAGCAGGAATGGAAATCAAACCAGAAGTAGATAAAAATCAGACAGCAACCAAATGTGCCAAAAAACAAAAGAAAGAATATAAGGTGAAGGATCAGATGAAAAGGCAAGAAATGTGGAAAATCATAAATATCATGGCAAGTACAGAAAACTTCTGGAAGAACCTCATGTTGATCAGGAACGAATGCAGGAATGGTTAAGGAGAGGTGAATTCAAACGAAGAGATGAAAGGTTAATAATGGGATCCCAAGACAGTGGTCTACGTACACGCTGGTTTACAAAGTCCATTGAACATGTGGGAGAAACAGATAAATGTAGGTTTTGTAAAACCGAACTGAAACAGTTGCACACCTGGCTGCTGGTTGTGACGTACTAATGGCAGAGGGCCTGTACACTGAAAGGCACAACAATGTCCTGTGACTGTTGCACTGGGGATTGTGCAAACATTATTGTTCTGAAGTGGGTGAGAAGCACTGGAAACATGAGCCACAAAGCATCACACAAAATGATGAAGTCTACATCACATCGTCCACTACCAACAATTCAAAAGACAGATGCTAGAAAACCAGATATAGTTCAAGAAAAGAAGACAAGAGCAGCAATGATTACTGAAATCGCCATACCCAGTGACTACAGTGTCCTGCATACACAGAGAGACGCAAGGTTATAAAATATCAGGATCTGCAAGCAGAAACGATAGCAATGCGGAAGGAAGATACCCAGATAGTTACAATTGTAATAGGAACAATGGGTCTTATAAAAAACAGTCTACCATCATATTCAGACATGCTTCCAATACATGCAACTCCATACGAATTACAGGAGTCACTACTGGACACATTGCGGGTGCTGTGAAGAGCACTGTTGGCTGACATCAAAGAGGGAAACAATACTAATTTCATGAAGTTTAATTGTACTTTGATTTAGGAATGGGGTCCATTCCAGTCATGGTATTAGAAACCCAAAATATTTGGAGAAATTAAAAAAGGGAGAGACCTTATCAACAAATATTGGTACTGTGCAAAGACTTGACTCTATATAATTTGGATTTGTCAAAGGGAGATCATGCCTGTTAAACCTGGTGGACTTCTTCAAGACAGTCACCAAGGCCGTTGATGAGGGGAAATCTGTGCATACAGCCTATCTAGAGTTAGCAAAGGCTTTTGACACTATCCTCCACTCAGGTATAATTGACAAACTTACCCAACTAGGTATCAACCTGTATATAATTAGATGGGTAGCTAACTGGCTCATTGATAGAACCCATATAGTCAAAATAGGGGAATCCACCTCCAGCAGCAGACCTGTAACCAGTGGTGTTCCACAGGGATCAGTCCTGGGACCTCTACTATCTGGAATCTATTTCTCCAAAGTACAAGCTAAAACTAAAGACCTGTGGCTGACAAAGTTTGCTGATGACTGCAAACAGGGAGCGGTCACAGAATGTCCACATCCTACAAGAGGGTCTTACACAAACAAATGATTGCTGCCAAAGTCATGGTCTTAAACTCAATGAAAAAAATGTATCACCATCCCTTTTTGTAACAGAGATGTTCCTGCTAACTACTACATCAATAACAACACCCTAAGTATGCACTCAGTAGTGAGAGACCTGGGGATGCAGGTTGACGGCAGCCTTACCTTTGACCACGTCTCCACAGGGGTAAAAAGGGCATTCTATATTGCTCATGCCATAAGTAAGGGCATTGCCTCCAGAAAAAAAAAGTTATAACGTCCATGTACTCTTCACTCATCAGGCCAATAATTGAGTAGAATGCCCTTTTGCTATGTACCTTTCCAAGCACCTGCAGCAATTAGAGAGACCACAAAGTTTTCTCACAAGGAAAATTCAAGGTCTTCAGCATATGTCCTATGAGGATCATCTGAAATCACTCTCACTTAATTCTGTTTCATACAGACTACTCAGAGGCGATCTCTGCCTTGCATATAAAGCAATCTTTGACCCTGCATTACTGGAAATGTTGCATATCCACAAGTCAAATGGTACATAGGTTACTTGCTCTAAAGGCCTTAACCTGGTATGTGACATTAATAGAATCTGCTGGAGGGACAAATTTTCACTCCTTTAATAAAATCCAATTTTTTGAGATAGTTTCCCTGGCTACTTTTTTTTTTTTTTTTTTTTTTTTTTAGGCTTGTAAGGGCCCCCTAGGGTCATTAGCCTAGTAACCTCCTATGATTAAATTATATTGGATTCAAGAAAAATAGAATAATATGCTTCATTTTGTGCATCGGATTAGTATGCACCCCTGCATTAAGTATATATGACAAGGAAAATAAGAGAACACACTTCACTCAGCATCAAAGGGCTTGGCAAGAAGTCTTTATATGCCTTGCTGGGCAGCCTGAAATCTATTCTTGAGAAACTCAAAATGAAGTACTTTCATCTGAAGAAAGAGCAAAGGATTTACATTCCCTGACCATTTATCTAGACGCCTCCTTAGGTCTCCTGTCACTGGACAAGACTATAACAGCTACTGACTAATGTACTGCTATAATTTTATTTTGTGAAGCACAGAGGTTGGTGAGGAATCTTCACGAAGTTAAACAGATGACTCATTATCCTCATTTTTGAGTGTTCTTAAAAAGTGTCTTGCCTGTGAAGGAACAATGGAGGACACGGGCTTTCTCACATTTGAAGATCTCTCATTAGATGAGCACATTTCCCGCTGGATTTCTGACTGTACTTTCCTATCGATTTGAATCAGCATCTATTTTTTCTGCATATCTGCTACTTGATAAACTTTGTAAAGAGATAAAATGTACACATTTTTAAATAATGCTTAAACTGAATTTGCGAATATAATAAAACACTGCGTGTGGTAATTTTAATGGCTAGCCACCGTCTGTAGATGTATTATGAAACTAAAGTACAGCTGTGTAAGAACTTTCCATAATAGTACATGTACTAACAGATCACTGTTGCAGTATTGCTAACACATGGGAAGTATTCTGCCAGTGATACCCTGTGTCTAGCCAGTATATAAAAGCACTGGTGCTTTCCTCTTCCGCTGTATGTCCACTTCATGACTTGGGCCAGTAGGAAGTGTGCTTGGTACATAAAGGACATACAGGAGTGCAACTTCTCAGGGCTTTCTTGCAAAAATTTAAGCAAAATACAGGGTACAAAACACACACATTATCTGAAAAAGATAGGGGTGGGGACAGAAGGTCCACCTCTGTCAACAATAAGGAGAAAAACTGAAAAAGCAGGGAAGGAGTAAGGGAGGGCTCACATAATGTAACAGTGATCTATCCGGGCATTTGCTCTTAAGATAATTTCTTACCCAACTATACCATATCGTTCATCTGATCACTGTTGCAGTACTGCTCAAACATGGGAAGATTCACACAGCTTTTAATCTAGCCGGGAGAAGGTCTGATGCACAGAACTGGAGTAAAGCATCCCTTGAAGAATGGACATGGCAAATCCAGTTCTGGCCCTAGACATGGCATTTATTTTGTAGTGCTTTGAAAAAGATGAGGATAGAAGATCAAGCGGCTGCTTCAAACATGGTTTCTGAATCCAGTCCCTAGAAAAAAGCACCAGAAGAAGCAAAGTACAGTTGTGTACACTTACCATAAACGTAGATGTTAGAGTGTATTCACTGTTGCAGGACCCAAGACTTTGTTAATCAGGCCGACTGAGGGCAATCTGCCAGCAGATTACTCAAATGTAATGACTGCAACAGTGAAACACGAAGAACATCGGCATTGGTAGAATGAGCTTTGATCTGTCCTGGAAGGGTTTTCCATAAAAGGAACAGCAGAAAAAGATAGCCAGGGAAATGCATTTGGAGGTGGTCTGTTTACAGACACAGGGCAACCCAGCATTTTACAATGAAAGAAAATAATTAGCTGGTCAGATTTTTGGATAGCCTTAGTTTTGTCAAAACAGAATTTCAGCTAAGACCACCTAGCCAATGGAGAATTCTCTTCCCTTACTTTGCAGATCAGAAACAAAAGAAGGCAAGTTAACACACATTGGCTGAAGGAGATTTCACTGACACTTTTTGGCATAAAAGAAGGATTAGTCCTCAGCAATACCCTGTCCATGTGAAAAATCATAAAAGAAGTAGCCGTAAGGGCTTGCAGCTCAGATACTCATTTTGCTAAAATCACAGCCACCAGCAAAACAGTCTTCCAAGTGTAAAATTTTAGAGAGGTAGATGAGACATGTTTAAAAGATTTACTTGGCAGCTTAATGTGAAGGCCAAATGAAAAAGAAAGAATCAATGCTGCCAGGGCAAAAAGTGAGTCCAACCCCTGATGCACCTCTATAAAAGTACCAGGGACTTTCTCTTGGACAAAGATCTGTGGAATTCCCTCGGGTCCCTCAGATATAATCAGATGAGGTCTCCCCTTTGCGGCCTTGCTGACCATCTTAACAGTCACATTGGATGCACCATCAGGTTGTACTTTGTCTGCCTTTGGCACAGTTGTCGCAACAGTTGGAGCAGCAGCAATTGGGCAGTCAGAGCTCATAATGCAACATAAGAGATGTCCAAATCAGACTGATTAACTGAAACTTTTAAAGATACTGACTTAAGTTTCTTATGTAGCTGTATAGGGATGTCTGACATGAAAGATTCAAAGGTCACACAAGCTGAAGTCTCTAATTTTCTACACAGACTTTAATACAGGCTAAAAAGCTCCTAATTGTATTATGACTGAGACGTGTAGATAGGACACTCCCTAATACTGTGATTAGGACCAACACAAAAAGGCACTTAAAATTAAGTTATTTATAAGATATCCAAGTACTAAATTCATGTTTACCTGATATGAAGTCAAATTTTTAGTGAGAACAGGAAGGGTCCCCAAAGGGGATATTTATCTGCCTGCTTGCAATGGAACCAACAGAGGCTATATGGCTAACGGAAACTGCAAACAGTCTTTCTTCTTGGCAGGCAGCAAGAAGGTTCTGAGAAACTTTGCTCCTGTACGTCCCTTGTGTACCAGCATACTTTCTCCAGCCTGGGACATGAGGTAGATATACTTTGAGAGAGGAAGGCACCCAAGCTTTAGTATAATGGCCGGATGTACGTCATCCTTGGCAGGATACTTCTATATATGAGCAAAACTGTGACCGAGATCAGATGAAGGACATCAAGACAAACTTCATTTGATTTAAGAATACAATTAATTAAATTCTCTTAAAATATGAAGAAATACTAGAACATTATAACATTAAGCAATACATAAAGAAAAACTCCAGAATGAAAGCAGCCCTTGGTGTAATAACACTGTGAGCCAAAACGACCTACCTACTGAGAAGCAAATGCTTTGTACACAGAACTTTAGGACATAGAAAACCAGCACCTGTCCACATAACTAACAGCTGAAGAAAAATACCGCCTCATCAAAAAAAGGAAAATGTGGGTAAACAAAAACATTATGTCTTACTGTTATAAGGACACTCTGTGAATTAAAAACACAACCCTCCTTTTGTAATGCATATACCTGGTCTGGAATGCAAGGAGATTACACTGATGGTTTATCAATACCCCTTTCAAGAAGGCAACTGTGGTACCTGTGCCTCAGTGGAGTGAAACATTACCTTGACTAGTAAGTACACATCATGGCATTTGTTGTGACTGGGAGATCCACTTAGGGACAGTCTGCTTTGACATAGGTAATATTTTTTTTTCCAACTATTATACAAGACAACCTTATATGAGTGGAATACCTAGAAGAGTTATATATATGAGGGCCTGCGATCCAGAAACTCTACTCTTTAAATGAACAACCACTGGACATACTTGTAGTCCAATGACAGACCTTGAGTGGGCTTGTTCTTGTTGGTTCAAATGGAAGTACAATCAGTTTTTACAGCAGGGAGGCCTACCACCTAGGCTTTAGGCAGAAGTGTTGCCTAGTTACAAAGATTGAAAAAGGGGGCCTGCAGGGTAAACACCCAGGGAGTCCTCTGGAAAGTGCAGAAAAATATAAGCAGACTATTACTGTAGGCAAAAAAGGGGAAGGAGGGAGGGAAAGAACACTGAAAAAATGAATACATTCAAACATCTACATTTATGGTAATTGTACACAACTGTATTATAGTCTTCAGGTTTTACTGTTGCAGTCCTGGCTAGTAGGATGAGTTCCAAAGCTGCGAAGAGGGTGGAAGAAAAATTATGGAGAAGTGAGGATGCCCTGCAAGCTGACAGTGGCATACCCTGATCTAGAGTTGGAGAAGGCAGATAAGTGGCAGCGTTTGGTAAAGTCTGCACAGATGACCACATAGAAGCTTCCAAGATGTTTGTGGAGTACTCCTTTCAGGAAGGCAACAGGGGTAGAAGTGGCTCTAGCAGAGTGAGTCCTTACAGTTTCTGGAGACTTTTTACCATGATGGCTGTAACAAAAGGAAATACAGTGGGAGATCCACGTGGAGACAGTCTGTTTGGAAACTGGCTTCCCTTCCGAGCCACTGGCAAAGGAAACAAAAAGTGGGTGGCTTGACTGAAAAATGTGTCTGTGACCACCGTAGGTACAAAGGATGGATTAGATCTGTGTGATACTCTGGATGGGTGGGATATGAGAAATGGTTACAGTGCCATGAGAACATGCAGCTCAGAGACCCTTCTAGCGGAGGTGACAACCAGTAAAAGGGTGGTCTTCCAGATTAAGAATTTTAAATCAGCAGACGCTGCTGGTTCAAATGGGGACGTAGTCAATTTTTATAGAACAAAGCTGAGGTCCCATGGAGGTGTGGGTTGTCTCCTGGGAGGTCTGATGTGGACCACTCCCCTAACATATTGTTTCATCAGAAGGTGGAAAAAGGAGGAAGAATAGGAATGTGGGCTGAAATGGCAGAGACGTGAATCTTGATGGATGTCCAGCAGGGTAGCAAGGTAATCTAAAATGGCAGAGAAATTGGCTGATTAGGATTAAGGCCTTGCTGCCGACATCAAATGGAGAATCTTTTCCATTTGACAGATTATGATTTCCTAGTACTAGGTCTTCCAGCCTCTTTGATAATGTCCTGAACTTGCCTGCTTAGCATGTGCTCAAAGGAGCATTTTCTGGAATTATACAGGCTGACAGTTTGAGAGTCTGTAGGTTGGGATAGAGAAACCTCCTCTTATCCTAAGTCAGGAAGTTCACACTCTGAGGTAACTGCCATGGTTTTTCATTGGTTCAACTGAGTAACAGAGGATACCACTGCTGCCTGGGACAGTCTGGGGCATTAAGGATGACCCTTGGGTCTTCTCTGATTTTTAGGAGGACCCTTGGAAGAAGAGGCAGGGGAGAAAACAAAAGTACATGTGGCTCCAAAGGAAGGAGAAAAGCATCTGTCCTCCAGGCAGTTTGCTCCTGGAACAGAATCTTTTCAGTTGAGCATTTTCTTTGGAAGCAAAGAGGTCTAGCTGTGGGTATTTCTCATTTCTGGACTACCCCGAGAAATGTTTCCCAATACAGGTGCCACTTGTAGGGATCCAGGATGTTTCTGCTGAGATAATCTGGGAGGTACTGTGCCAAGAGATGCAACCCCAGAGAGCGAGCTGTCACCCAGACCTGCACTGCTAGTTGACAAAGAGGGTAAGAGTGGGTACCCCCTTGTTTATGTACCATACAACTGTGGTGTTGTCTGTTTTGACAAGCAGGACCCCTGGTTTCCAGTGATCTTTGGAAAGCCACTAGGCTCTCTTCTGCATTGCCATCAGTTCTTTCCAATTTATGTGCTTGTGGCTGAACTAATTTTCCCAGCTGCCGTGCGATTGCAGGTGCTGGCAATGAGCTCCCCAGGCTGTTTCTGAAGCATCTGTGGTTAGAGTTTGGCCCTTAGGGATGAGCCTTAAGGGTAGACCCATGTTCTAGGCACATGCCCATGTGCACCATGCAAATTCCTCCTTGAGGCAAGGGATTGGGGGAATTTCTGTCTCCAAGGAATGTGTGTGCTGGCACCAAAGATTCTTGAGGTACCACTGGAGCTTCCTCATGTTTAATCTGGCCAGAGGGATAATAAGGATACAAGATGCCATGTAGCCTAATACTCTGAGGAATTCCTTGGCTGAGAGGCATTGTTTCAGCATAATGTTTTGGAAGTACTGAGTCAGGAAGGAGACCCTTTTCTGGAGGGAGGAAGGCCTTTTGAAGAAAGGAATCCAGAAAGACCCCAGGAAAACTATGGGTGGGACTGTACTGGATTTTAGAAGATTTATGATGAACTCCAAAGAAGTGAGGAGGGTCTGAGTGAAGGTCAGATCATTGAGGAGCTTTGAACGACTTGTGAGTTGAATGAGGTTGTCATGCAGATAGGGGTAAATTTGGATCCCTCTTGTTCTGAAGAAGGTTATTACCAGAGCTAAACACTTTGTGAAGACCCTGGGAGCATCAGACAAGCCAAAAGGTAGTGTAGAGAATTGCAAATGACCAATACCTGCCCTGAAGCAAAGAAACCTTCTGCAAGATTCCTCTACAGAAATGTGCAAGTAAGCACCTTTTAGGTATAAGGTGACCATTAAGGCCTGAGGGGCTATCATGGGAAGAAGCTTTTGAAGAGTTGACACTTTAAACTTTGGTACCAACAGGGACAGACTGAGGGTGGACAGTTCTAGGATAGGGCACCAAGAGCCTTCCTTTCTAGGAACCAAGAACAGCCTGGAATAGAACTCTTTCTCTATTTGATGATCTGGTACTGGTTCCACCAAGCCATGTGAGGACAGGTTGTGAATCTGAGAAAGGGCCTCTACACTTTGATTTATGGAACATCTGGGTAACCCAAGTATCTTAATGGTTCTTTGAAAATGAGCTTGTAACTGTCTGAGATAACCCTCAGAACCCACGTCTGAAATAATGAGGGACCACTTTTATTTGCAAATGGACAGCCTTCCTCCTAGTCTTCCTTCTATCTTTTCTGGAGAGGGAGGGATGCAAGAAGGGGAAAGAGTCATTGCTGGTCTCTGCCAGGGCTTTGTGGCCTAGAACTCCTCTTCCTGGGGGTTCCTGAGGACTACTGCCTGGGCCTTTGTGATTGTTGCTGCCTTTGAGGCCTTTCCCTGTGAGGTTTCCTCTGGATGCCTGTTGACAGAGAGGGAAAGGACCAGGAGTTAGTGGAAATAAATTCTACTAAGCCTAGGAGGTTGAACTTGGGAGGAAGTCCTTGACCATTTACATAGATTTTGCTTTACCTTCCAGCTTTTGTAGCACAGCACTAGCCTTTGGCCTAAAGAGTAAGTCCTTATCCAGGGGTGCATCTAGAAGTCTAGATCTGACATGGTCTGGGAAGGTCTGTTCCTTAAGCCAAGCATGCCTTTTAATGACAGAGCCAGATATGGCAGTTCGGCTAGAGGCCTCCGTGGCATCATAGCCAAATTGTAAGGACTGGCTAGCCACCTGGGAGCTGGAATACCAAAGCTGCAACAATTCCTTAGAAGTATTCCTGTCCACCAGGGAGGGAATCTTTTGTTTCATTATATCTAAAATACTTTGTTCTTATTTTACCATATGAAACTGGCAGATAAGGGACCTCATGGCTAGGGCAGAGGAGATAAAGACTTTTTTTTTTTTAACCAAACGTGCTAAGGGTCCTGCTTTCCTTGTAAGTAGGTAAAGGGTTTTTAGAAGAGCTGACTTTCACTCCTTTGGGACCTGGAGTGACAACCTCTGGGTCAACAAAGGGGTTTTTGAGGAGGTATTTGTGCGAGTCCAGCACCCTATAAAACCTATCTGGCTTTCAAGGGGCTGGAGGTAGAGATTCTGGGTTCAGGGAAGAGTCAATAAAATCATCCTCTACAACCACCAGTACAGGAGAAATAGGCAAAGATTTGTGTACTGGAAGGTCAGGGAACTTCCTAACCCTCCTTTTAGATTATGGGTATTTCCTGTGCCTCCAACTGGAAATGCTCCCTCATGGCATAGCGAGTGTTTCCCCAAAAGTGATGTCTTCAGGAGGTGAAGCTGAAGGCAGATTTTTATCGGAATCTAAATCTTCAAAGGGAGAAAGGAATGGTCCTCCTTCAAAACAGACTCCTGGTCAGAATCCTCATTTGAATCAGAGGGTTCAGAGAAAACTTCATGGGTGGGATCATTCTTCCTTTTCCCCTGGGGAAGACTCCAAAGGGGTTTGCCTAGCTCTGACTAAGAAGATGAGGTCCTTATCTAACCTGACTAGGCCTTGCTGATAACCTGCTGAGTGGCAGCTGGTAAGGCCTAGCTATAGGACCTAAAGTAGATCCCTTCTTACAGATAGCTTTAGCCCTGGGCCTACGTATATCTGCCATCCTGACACCAGTCTATTTGTAAGGCAAAACTGGTGAAGGCTAACACCCGAAAGGAACGTCACTGGTACAAGATTACTCGTCAGAAGTACAGGTCTGGTGATCAACTCTGGACCCAACTGAAGAACTGAAAGCTAAGGCCTGTGCAGAAGCCAATGTACTCAACAGCATGTCAGACTCAACAGAAGCCTAAGCCACCACCTTGGTCGCAGAAAGGGCTGTGAAAGCACCGTGCCTTCCTCAGGGATAATGAGACTTGGGGGATTGGCCGATGGCAAATGTTTGTCGTCAGAGGCCCTAAGCTTGAGCCTTTTTTTCTTGACTTTCTTATACTTAGGAAGCTCAACCTCGGGCCAACCTACGGATGCCACTGAACGATGCAAGGAGGATTGCGAACTAAGATGCCTAGTTAAGATTTTGGCCCTATGCATGATAATCTTAGAACTGAAACGGGCACACAAGCAACAACTAGGACCATTGTAATCGGGGCCTAGACAGGTGAGAGACAAAGTATGGAAGTCTCGTGTGGGATTTGCTTACCACAGCAGAACAATTGTTAACCTTATCTGACATGAGTTAAAGCAAGACAGAGAGTTCCCCAATGGGGTACTTAGCTTTAGAAGACTTCTCTCTGGCGTGGACCAACCAACTCACTGAACATTGCTTCGGGCTCTGACCTCAAGAAAAGACTGATGTCATGGGGTCGGCTGGCTCCCTTTATACCCAAGCATACTGACATCAGTTGGGCATCCGCCAGCATTAATGAGAGGGAGATTTTTACTCTGGTACTTGGGCCGGCCAAGGGCTTTCACAGCAGGAAATCATACAAGTCAGGAATGCAAGTTAGGGTTGCAAAAGTGAAACACAAAGAACATCAATACAATCATCCAAGTACAATGTTGCTGGGAAGAAGAAAAGGCATACTCTAAAGGGGACTGAGTTAATTTTTCTAGAATAAAATTAAGGTTCCATGAAAGAGAAATAAGCTTTCTTGGGGGCCTGATATGAAGGATGCATTTTAGGAATTTGTTTGACTTAAAACTAGAAGCCAAATGTGGAATCAAAAGCAGACAGGCAGAAATGGCAGACAAATGAGCTTTAACAGAAGAATATGCCAAACAAGTATTGAACAATTCACACAAAGGACCATGGGGATGCCCCACAGAAAAAAAAAGGTCCTGGTCATGCTTGAAACAAATAGAAAATCTCTTCCATTTAGATACACAGGATTTTCTAGTACTGGGTTTCCTGGCCTCCTGCAAAATCCAAAGTATGTCCTCAGAAAAGTGGTGCCTGAAAGGAATCCAAATCCTATTACGCAAAGTGTCAGTTAAAGAGTGGACAAGTGGGGGTGAATGAGAGACTCCTCGTTTGTGTGAGATCCATCCTGTGTAGTAACTTGAGATGAATGCCCCTGGCCAGGTGAAAGAGAAGGGGAAATCAGTGCTGTCTGGACCAAAAGGGAGCCATCGGCAAGATTTGGTGCGTGTCCCACATGATCCTGTGCAAGCCCCTGAAAAGTAGAAAAAGAAGAAGACAGGCATACAGGAACATTGCCTTCCAAGAAAAAGACATGGCATCCACTTTCCAAACCAGTGGACTTGCAATTCTGGTAAAGGATCAAGGAGGTTGTCTGTTCAGAGAGCAGGGGAAAGTACTACTTGAGGAGTACACCAATGGACAATGCCCAGAAATACCTCTCTATGAAGCATCCATTTGGAAGGATGTGTTCTTGACCTGCTATGGGGGTCAGCAAATAAAACGTGCTCTGATGCAATCTAAACCACATGAAGGACAAAGTGATATGGGATTGCAAAACCCCAAGTTTGAAGAGCCAGTCTGCAAAGATGGGTAAACTTTGTGCCCTCTGCTTGGCTATTTACCACGACTGTGGTATTGTCTGTAAAAATCTTGACCTCAAAGGGGGTGAAAGGCCTGAAAAGCTAGGATTAGAGCCCTCAACTCTGATACTGATGTGGTCTGACATTTGTTGATGGGACCAAAGACCCTGAACTTTCGGGCTGTTGGGGGAAGCTCCCCCAACCTTAATTGGAAGCATCCATATACAGCTCTTGGCTAGGAAGAGGAACTTAAAGGCAGACCTAAATTTCAGGAGATTAGACAAATTCACAAATGGAGATAGTTTAAGAAAAGGTAAAAGAGGGAATTGAAAACTCCAAAGGGTGGCAGTGCTCATGTGGAGTTTGGCAAAAAGAACCATGGGAATGGTGGATGGCATAAACACAATGGATTGGAGAAATTACCTTTCAGCAAGCATTGGATGAGGAGGAGAGTGGAAATAAGCAGTCATAGACAGGATCCTGGGAAGTGACAGAGAAGTCAACACTGGGGTGTTCTGAATCCTTCAACCTGGTAACATTTCATCTTGAGAGGATGTCAACACAGACTTTGCGACTGAAGATGAATCCCACACTACTAAGCAGCACAGGAAGTGTAGATTCTGAAGCAGGAATTGTTGAGAGGGGTCTTAAATCAGAAGGTCATTCAGATAAGGAAATAACTGAATTTCCTGAAGTCTGCAGAAAGCTATCACAGAGGCCAAACATTTGGAAAATACCACTGGAGCTGTAAAAAGACCAACATGCAAAGTACAGTACTGAAAATAAAGAAACACAGAAACAAAAATTTCCTTTAGGAAGGGTGAATAGGAATATGAAGGTAAGCATGCTTTAAATCCAGGGAGACTAGAAAAGCCATGGAGAAGTGAAAGAGGGAAAAGGGTCTGAAAAGAGTATCTTGAAGGAAGGAACCTTGAGAAAGGTGTAGAGATAAGGCAGGTCTACAATGGGCCTCCACAAGCTCTACGTCATGGGAAAGTACAGTTGTGTACACTTACCATAAATGTAGATGTTCGAGTGTCTTCACTGTTGCAGTCATCATTGTAGGGTTCTTCCTGCCGGCAGGCAGCCCTCGGTCAGCCAGAATCCCAAAGTCTGGGTCTGGCGTCGGCTGTTCAGTCATGCTCCCTGACATCAGAGCGCCAGGAGTACAAAGCTGCCAGCCGACGCCATGTTCTCCAGTTTTTCTTGCCCCAGCTGTCAGGTGCCCAAAGGTGAAGGCTAATAGTAAAAAAAAATGTAACATACAACCAACCCCATACCCTGTAGCAAATACACCTCAGAAGAAGGGTGAAGTAGGAAAACACACTAATAAAAGTATAAGAGGGGACAGGAGGGTGGGTAACCCAGACTGCAACAGTGAAGACACTCGAACATCTACATTTATGGTAAGTGTACACAACTGTACTACGTTCATCATGTTTCACTGTTGCAGTCATCACTGTAGGGTTGAATCCCAAAGCTGAGATAAAGGGTGGTGGTTATAGAGTAGAAGGTGCGGCTAGAAGGCCCTGCAAGACTGCAGAAGCAAAGCCTGCCCTAGACTTAGAATAAAGAGGGAGATTATAGTGTTTAGAGAAAGTATGCACTGAACTCCAAGTTGCAGCTTCCAAAATATCTTTGGTAGGTGCTCCCCTGAAAAAGGCAGCTGAAGTAGCAGCAGCTCTGGTAGAGTGAGTCCTAATTTTTCCTGGGATTTGCTTTCCATGATGAGAGTAACAAAATCTGATTCCATGAGCAATCCATTTAGAAATGGTCTGTTTTGAAATAGCTTTGCCTTGGGAATTTGCTGCATAAGAAACAAACAGTTCTGTTTTCCTGAAATCCTTGGTTTTGTCCAGGTAAAAATGAAGCTGCCTGTGCACGTCCAAGGAATGCAAGATCCTTTCCCCCTTATTTTGTGGATTAGTGAAAAAAGTTGGCAGGTGAATAGTTTGGTTTAAAGCCACTTTAGAAACCACTTTAGGCATGAAAGTAGGATTAGTCCTTAAAGACACCCTGTCTTGATGAAAAATAATATAAGGTTCCACAGCCATGAGTGCTTGTAACTCCGAGACTCTCCTGGCTGAAGTCAAAGCCAGTAGGATAGCTGTCTTCCATGATAAATACTTAATATCAGATGTGGCAGCAGGCTCAAAAGGAGGCAGAGTAAGTTTTTCCAGAACATAGTTGAGGTCCCAGGCAGGTATGGGTGGTGTCCTAGGGGGCCTTAAATTCTTTGCTCCTCTGAGATATTGTTTCAGAAGTGGATGCGAAAAGATTGGAGGATATGTATTGTAATGTGCAGAGATAGCGGAGGCATGTATTTTTATGGAAGAGGAGGATAAACCCTTATGTAACATGTCTGTCAGGTAATGTAAAATCAATGGGATATTAGGAATGAGAAGATCCGAATCCTGAGCATGCATCCAGGTGCAAAATCTCTTCCATTTACCTTCATAAGATTTTCTAGTGCTAGGTCGTCTGGCTTCTAAGATGACATCCATGACCTGTTTGGGAAGGGTAGGATTAATCATAGACCCTGAATAAGCCAGGCTGAGAGTTTTGATATGAGAGTGCAGAACCTGGCCCTGGTGTTGGGACAAAAGATTTGGAATCTGAGGTAGAATCCAAGGATGCTCCTGGGATAGATTCATCAGTGTTGAGTACCAAAATTGACGAGACCAATTTGGGGCCAGTAAAATCATCTTGGGTTTGTCCTGCTTTATCTTTAATAACACCCGTGGAAGAAGAGGTAGAGGAGGAAAGGCATACCCGAGAGGTTCCTCCAACTGAATGAGAGAACATCCACTTTCCATGCTAGTTTGTGATATGTCCTTGTGCAAAAAATCTGTAACTGGTAGTTGAGGGGGGATGCAAATAGATCTATGTCCAGGCAGCCCCAGGCTTCTGTAATCATCTTGAATATTTGGGTGTCTAGCATCCACTCGTGTGGGTCTGACAGGTTCCTGCTCAGGCTGTCTGCCAGAATATTTTGTTTACTTGGCAGGAACTGAGCTTGTAGATCCACTTTGCAAGCTAGAGCTGTGTTCCATAGAGTCATGGCTAGTCTGCAAAGGGGGTAGGAGTGTGAACCCCCTTGCTTGTTCATGTACCACATAACTGTGGTGTTGTCTGTCCGTATCGGTAGTTGTCCTGGCTGTAGAAGATCCCTGAAAGCCAAGAGGGCATTCTGTACAGCTAACATCTCTTTTAAATTGATATGTAGGTGCTTCTGATCCTCTGTCCAAAAACCTTGCAGGCCTTTCCCCTGCAAATGGGCTCCCCATGCGTAATCCGAGGCATCCGTGGTTAACACTTGGTTGGCTGGAGGCAAACTGAAGGCTTTCCCTTTGTTTTGAAGACATGCCATGGTCCACCAATGGAATTCCTTTTGTAGGATAGGCAAGACAGCGATCTGTGTCTCTAGACTGTGGCAATGCTGGGATAATACACTTTTTAGGTACCACTGTATTTTTCTCATATGCAGTCTTGAATATGGTATGAGAAGGATGCAGGAGGCCATGTAACCCAAAGCCTGCAGGAATTTCCTTGCAGTTAGCTGAGACATTAATGCCAGGCTTTTGAAAGTTGAAACCAGCTGAAGTTGTTTTTCGGATGTCAGGAATGCCATCTGGATTGTTGTGTTTAGAAGAGCACCCAGAAAAGTTATCTGTTGTGTGGGTGTCAAATTTGACTTTTTTATGTTCACAGTAAATCCCAGGTACTTGAGTAGATTTTGAACAAATTCCAGGTGCTGGAGTAAGACATCCTTGCTGTCTGCTTGAATAAGGCAGTCGTCCAGATAAGGATAAATTTGAATTCCCTTGAGTCTGCAGTAAGCTACTACTGGTGCCAGGCACTTGGTGAAAACCCTGGGTGCAGTAGACAAGCCAAAGAGCAGCGCAGAGAATTGGTAATGTTTCATGCCGGCCTTGAACCGGAGGTATTTTCTGCACTCCTGTCTGATAGGGATGTGTAGGTAAGCCTCCTTTAAATCCAATGTCACCATCCATGCATTTTTGCTCAACATTGGCAGGAGCTGCTGCAGAGTAAGCATCTTGAACTTTGGTATCTCCAGGAAAGTATTTAAGACTGACAGATCCAGGATGAGTCTCCAGGAATTTTGTTTTCTGGGAACTAGAAAGAGCCTTGAGTAAAAGCCTTGCCCTGTCTCTGATTGTGGAACCAGTTCTATGGCCCTCATAGCCATGAGGGATCCCACCTGGTTTAATGCCTCGCCCATTGGTGCTTTGGTAGGTCTGGCCATCCGTTTAGTCTTGGCAAGGTATGAAAGTGGAATTTGCAACCCCTTGAAACTACATCCAGAACCCACTTGTCTTGGGTTATGTAAGTCCAATTTTGGTGAAAAAGAGAGTTTTCCTCCTAGAGGGGCTTCCAGGAGAGAGGTTCCTGGAGCCATGCAGGGGGAGTCATTGAGCCTGTTTTCTATAAGATTGAGGTCTGTCCTCTCCACCCCTGGGGGTGGAAGCACTCCACTGTCTAGGTCTGTGCTTGGGCCCTCCCTCTGGAGCGCCTATATCTTACCCCTCTGAGGCCTGTCCGAGCTGGGAAAGGACCAATTTTTAGTTGGCCAATTTCTGCTAAATCTTGGGGGCTGAACTTGTAAGAAATCCTTAACCGTTTGCATGGATTTTGCCTTATCCTACATTTTCTTTATCACCTCTTCAGCCTTAGACCTAAACAAAACATTATGCTGAACAGGAGCATCCAGTAACTTTGCTTTCACTTGATCAGGCAAGTTTTGTTTCTTTAACCAAGCATGCCTTCTAATGACTGTGCCAGTGGCAGCCACCCTGCATGAAGCCTCCAAGGCATCAAAACCACAGTGTAAGCCATGCTTCCCCCACCTGCTCAGTAGCATGCATCAAATCATGTAATTCCTTATTATCTGTACATGCAGAAATGGTACCTAGCTTTTGTTTCATAACAGACAGCAGAAACTGCTGATATTTTAGCATATGAAATTGACAATTTAAAGCCCTAATGGATAAAGTAGCAGAAGTGTACACTTTTTTGCCCCATCTCTCCAAAGCTCTAGAATCCTTATCTGACAGAATAGGATTTTTAGAAGAGGTGGCCTTAACACCCTTAGGACCCTGAGAAATGGTTTCTGGATCAGCAGCAGGATTTTTATAAAGGAACTGGTGGGAGTCAGGGATCCTGTAATATCTGTCAGGCTTTGCAGGGGCTGAAGAAAAGGAGTCAGGAGTTAAATCAGCCTCAGAAAAAACATCATCCACAATATCCAAAATAGGAGGAATAGCCAAGGGTCTGTGTTGGGGAAGAAGAAGGAAATCCCTAAGCCTTCTCTTAGATTCAGAGTACTCCTGTCCTTCCCAGTGAAAATGTTCCCTCATGTTATGTAAAGTTTCCCCAAAAGAAAAATCCTCAGGGGGAGAAGCTGAAGGAATGGATTCCTCAGCATCAGAATCCTCATAAGGAGGGAAAGTATATTCCTGTTCAGAGGAAGACACTGAAGAAATAGATGCCTGATCAGAGGATTCATAATCCAATTCTTGCCTTGGCCTTTTGTCTGGATGGGGATGTGAACCCCTAATTACAGTTAGTAAGTCCTCCAAGTCCTCCGCCATTTTAAGCATTTGTTTCTGAGATTTGGGTCCTGGATCAGAGGAGGCCTGGGCTTGAGTCTTTGATTTAGAAGGAGTCTTCGCCTTTGTCTTTGCCTTTATCTGAAGCTGTGTAGGCCTGAAAACCCCCTCGGAAGCCGGTACCTGCACAGCGGCTCTGGACCCATCCGAGGGAGCATTGTCCTAAGGTCCTGCACCTGGAGTACTCAAAGACCTAGCTGGCTCCTTGTGGGAGTCCATTTCGGCAATCGGTTCTGTAATGGCCGACGGCAGGGGCTGCGAAAGCGCCTCACTGACGACGGCCGAACCTGTAGCTGGCTCTGCTTGTAAACCGTCGTCCGATTTGGACCTTGGAGGCCTGTCCTTATCCTTGCGTCGTTTGTGAACTCCGGTAGTCGGAAGCGTGTCAGACGACATATTGTAATTAAATCGCCTGCCAAAGTAGTGAAAAGCAAAATCGTATCTCTGCTTAATAGTAAGTTGGTTAAATCTAGCACAAAACCGACAACTAGCTACGTCGTGGTCAGGGCCTAAACAAGGAATACAGTAAGAGTGGAAATCCTTATGAGGTATTTGCTTCCCACAAGAAATACAATTATTAACTTTTTCTGACATCGGACTGGAGCAAGAAAAAAGTTTCCCCAACGGGGTACTTAGCTTTGAGAAGAAGAAGAAAGTCTTCGGAATGAAGCACGAAAAAATATCAGGAGTCAGCCGACTGGCACTTGCGAACTGCTTCCACCATACGGCAAGAAAGACTGCAGAACATGGCGTCGGCTGGCAGCTTTGTACTCCTGGCGCTCTGACGTCAGGGAGCATGACTGAACAGCCGACGACGGACCCAGACTTTGGGATTCTGGCTGACCGAGGGCTGCCTGCCGGCAGGAAGAACCCTACAGTGATGACTGCAACAGTGAAACACGATTAACATCCAGAATCATTCTGGAATAAAAACCTGTTCCCTTTTTCAGGCAAGGGAACAGACTATATGGCTGCCTACGCCACCAGATCCTACAGGATCAGAGGAAAATGAGGAAGATAGCAAGGAGGAGGCTAAGGAAGGCGCTTCCAAGCCATAAAACAATTACACTGGATGAAAGAGAGAACCCAAGTGTCTGTGACTATCTGTTGCCAAAAAGGGAAAGAAAGGGCTAGCCTGAGGGGCAGAGGAATTTGGCCAAGGGAGAGGCTGATGTCAAACAGAGGGAGATTTATCAGGAAAAGAATGTTTTGGCAACTAGAACTCTGAATGAGTTTAAGAAAATCTGCTTAGAAACCCTATAATTTCTAGAGGGTGGTCTAGGCTGCCTATGGACAAAATATTTTGAAGGATAGTTCCACTGGAACTTAAGTACAGGAGAAACAAAAATTTGCTTGAGGTCTTGCATAACCTTGCCCTTCTCCTGCAGGCTTTTAAACAATTCTATGGCAGCAGTGCCAAAAAGATTCTGGTTGTATAAGCGAGAAACAAACTCTGCCCGTATTGCCCTCAGATAAATCCTGCATGTGTAACTAGGAAAATCTCCTCGTGACAGAACCAGACATGGTGCCCTACAGGAGGAATCAGCTGCATCACAGCTGCATTTAACGGAATGGTGATCCGAGAGGCAGAACTCAGAAGAGACAGGTGTCTTATTGTCCAAATCAGGCATACCCATCAAAATCCCTCCTAGCTGGAAGAGAAGAACCAAGACATATCTATTTATGTGGGTTTGAAAATTAATGGCTCTGAAAGCCAAAGCAGCAGAAGGATACACTTTTTCCCTTGTATCTATCCAAAGCACAGCTGTCTTTGTCAGAAGGCAGAAGCTTGGAGGAGGAAGGCAGTTTGGATTGCTTATCTGTGGACATGGAAACAACACCAAGATAAGATGAAGGATTTTTTACACAAATATTTATGATTTTAAAGTACTTTATAAAATCTGTCTGGCTTCTTAGGAGCTGGAGGTTGAGAGTCAGGAGACTCAGAGGCTACTGTAAATGTGTAGAACAGGGCAGCTAAAACAAGGACTACAGAAAGTCTGGGTGAGTCCATTTGCAAGACTTCATAATACCTTTTTTGAACCTCTGAGACTTGGAAACAATCCCACTTAGTTTTCCATCATACAGAACACAACCCCCCCCCCCAAAGTACAGGAGTCAGGGGACAAAATCAGACTCCAATGCCAAAGGAGAGTATTTGTGATGAATATGCTAATGATTCTTCACCAGAGTTCAACTCCTCAGCAGGCGAATCAGAGTCCCTAGGTCTCCTGGATAGGACAGAAAACAAGAGGCAGCAGGGACAGACAATCCCGGAGGAGGTTTCAGAGTAAAGTCCTGCCATTCTTTGTGTGGATCCTTGGCCACAGTACCCATGTTTAGCATTCTGCTTTTTTAAATGAACACCTACCTTGACAAATCTAGGCAGTTCAGACCCCTGCCTAGATTCAATGAGGGCAGTTCTTCCCTAACTAAAATTTGGGGAATCTCCCTAGGCTCTCCAGATATAATGAGCCATGGTTGCCCTCTACATCTACACCAGATATCTGCACAGCCTCGGTGGATATGCAACTAGGCAACTCTGTGTTGGCTACCAACCAGGAAGCTGCAGAGGAAACTGATGTCAGGACCACTTGGTCCTTGGATTATTCATCTAACCCGAAGGAGATGAAGAGTGGAGGCTAGACAGCAGCAACTTCAGTATGTGCTTTTTTAGCTTTTTCTTAAGAAGATAAACGTCTGGGTAGGCAGACTTGGTTATGGTACCATGGGGTCAATAACTTCAGATGTTGGTTTTCCAAACAGAAAAGGAAGAAAATGCCTGTTGACTGTCTTAGGGACAAATGCCTAACAGATATCACAGAGTATGGTTATGTGTAGCACCTAAATGAAAAATGGATTTCTTGTGTCTGTTTTTATAGGGAATCTGCTTCCCACACACACATTTCTTGTTCCTGGAGGCCATGAAAAATAACTACGAGGAGGAAAAAAGAAAGGAAGGAACCACAACGGGATGCTTACCTTTAGAAAGCTTGGTACAGGAACCAGCTCTGTGAATGTTGTACAGAACAAATTCAAAAAAGTTCCATTTGGGCTGGCAACAAAAAAATTCTGAGCATTAGGGATAAGTACATCAAATATGTACCCTACTCACTGCACTTAGGCAAACATCTGATGCATGATGTCAGGAAGGTGTAAAGGCTTTTATATCCTGGCTGGATGTTAGGCTACCCTTGGCAGGATAGCCCAAGTATAAAGAATACTGCAAAAGTGATAAGGAAGGACATTTTGGGAGTGGGGTTGCCTGGGGAAAATTTACTAAGCTATGGAGAGCTAAATTGAAGATTTGAAGACAAGAGTGATATAGCCAACTAAGAGGTGAGGTCTCTAAGCTAAGGAGCCAGCAGTTTCAGTATCAATAAGAAGACATAACCAGTAGGGGTATCAAGTTCCATCAACTCCAGCACAGCATAAGCAAGGACAGGTAATAATGGGAGTAGAGATGTATTGTTAGCTTTTGTTTTCAGTCAAGTAATAAAAATCAAATCGAGGAAACTTTAATTTGAGTGCAGTAAGTTAAAAAAAAAGCTTAAGTTTAGAATTGTGGCAGTACCACTGCATTTAATGGGGATGCTGCTATTGCTTTCAGATGTTCAGGCACAGATGGAAATTCAAAGCCCCAACTTACTTAAAGCTGGGAAGGGCAACGTAAAATGGTCTTTGCTTGTTTTATTCAATCTAGCTGTTTCTGAAACTATTTAGGGAGCCTTCACTTGTTAAATATCTTCACAGTGTATAAAATGTTGAAGGATAAATTGCTTACAAGGAGAGTTTATTATATTTTTGTTTAAAAACAAACTTTGTAATTAATTTGAAGTTAAGAAAATCTACAATTTTATTAATAAAGGTATTTAAATATAAAAAATATTGACTCCACATCAATTTATAGTTTAGTAAGTACAGTTGTCTACACTTACCATAAAAGTAGATGTTTGAGTGTATTCACTGTTGCAGTCAGCACATTTGGGTTATATGCTTGCAGTAGCCCTCAGTTGGCCTGATTATCAAAGTCTTGGGTCCTGCATCGGTTGCTGTCTCATCTTCCATGACATCAGGTAGTCGGGAGTATAAAGCATGCAGCCGACGCCATTACATCAGTTTTTCTTGCCCCAGATTGTCAGGTGCCCCCATACTGGGAAGCAATTATATACAAGGTTATAATTACAACAAAAAAGCAAATACACCAAAAAGCTTTAAGCATAGTAAACAAGAATAGAGGTATAGTCAATAGAAGTCAGGGGGCTGGAGGGAGGGTAACCAGGACTGCAACAGTGAATACACTCCAACATCTACATTTATAGTAAGTGTACACAACTGCACTGTGTTTTTCGTGTTTCACTGTTGCAGTCATCACATTTGGGTAGATTCCCAAAGCTAAGGATGGGATGAGGTAATCAGATAGCATTAGGACCAGCTATAAGGCCATGCAAGACTGCAGTGGCAAAGCCAGCTCTGGATTTAGAAAAGAATTGGCAAGTGGTAATGCTTGGTGAAGGTATGCACAGAACTCCAGGTAGCAGCTTCTAGGATGTCCCTGGTAGGGACACCTCTGAGAAAGGCTGTAGAGGTAGATGCAGCCCTGGTTGAATGTGGTCTTATCCCCTGTGGGATAGGTTTTCCATGGTGCTTATAGCAGAAATGAATGCAATGGCCTATCCACTGAGAAATGGTTTGCTTTGAAATGGCCTTCCCCCCTGCCTCGGCAGCAAATGCAACCAGCAGCTGTTCAGATTTCCTGAGAGGCTTAGTCCTGTCCAAGTAAAATCTAAGTTGTCTGTGCACGTCCAAGGAATGTAGTATTTGTTCCCCTTTGCTCTGTGGATTAGAAAAGAAGGTTGGGAAATTAATGGACTGATTAAGGGGCACACTGGATACCACCTTGGGCATAAAGGAGGGATTGGTCCTAAGGGACACCCTGTCCTCATGAAAGATGATGAAAGGCTCCACTGTCATGAGGGTCTGTAATTCAAACATCCTTCTTGCTGAAGTGATGGCTAGAAGAAAGGCTGTTTTCCAAGAAAGGATTTTCAACTCTGCATTTGCAGTTGGCTCAAAGGGAAGTAGAGTGAGCTTTTCCAATACAAAGTTATGGACCCAGGCTGGAGTGGGAGCTCTCCTGGGTGGTCTTAAGTTTTTGGCACCTCTGAGGAATTGCTTCAGCAGTGGATGAGAGAAGAGGGGTGGCTCTGTATTGTAATGTGCTGAAATGGCTGAGGCATGAATTTTGATGGAAGAAAAAGAAAGGCTCTTGTGAAGCATCTCAGTTAAGTATTGAAGAATAGGAGGTAGTGAAGAATAGAAGGTAAATTGTGCACTGCTGTGCCCATCTCCTGAGTTTGGTTCCAGGAACAGAATCTTTTCCATTTTTTCAGCATATGATTTTCTAGTACTAGGCCTCCTTGCCTCCAGAATGACATCCATCACTTGTTTACTGAGGGATGATAATGGAGAGATCAGGTAATTAGCCAGGCTGCAAGGTTCAGGGTTTGAAGCTGTGGGTGCAGAATCTGGCCCTCCTGCTGGGACAGCAGGGTAGAGGTCTGAGGCACGTGCAACGGTGCCAACAGTGACACACTGCTCAAGAGGGGGTACCAGTGTTGGCGTGGCCAGTCTGGTGCAATCAGTATTGTCCTTGGTTTGTTCTGTCTGATCTTAAGTAGCACTTTGGAGAGGAGAGGCAGAGGGGGAAAGGCATAAACTGATGAGTTTTTTCCAGGTGGACAGTGCACCTACTTTCCAAGCTGGTTTGTGGGGAGTCCTTCTGCAGAATTTGTCCAATTGGTAGTTCTGAGGGGAGGCAAACAGGTCTATCTCTGGGCTCCCCCATTTGTTTCTCAACATGTCGAATATCTTTGGTTCCAGCTTCCTTCCATGAGATTTCTGCTTAGGCCGTCTGCCAATGTACTTAGCTTTACTGGCAGGAATTGAGCCTGTAGGTACACTTGGTAGCTCAAGGTTGTGTTCCACAGAGCCACGGCTAGTCTGCAGAGAGGGTATGAGTGGGTTCCCCCCTGTTTATGTACCACATAACAGTGGTGTTGTCCATCTTTACCAATAACTGTCCTGGAAGAATGTGGTCCTTGAAGGCTGTCAGAGCATTCTGTACAGCTAACATTTCTTTTTGATTGATATGCAGGTGCATTTGATTTAGGTTCCATTTGCCCTGAATGCACTGCCCTTCCAAGTGAGCCCCCATGCATATTCTGATGTGTCTGTTAGGGTTTGGGCGGCAGGGGGTAGAGTAAATGGCAGTCCCTTGTTTTGGTGGCAGGCCTCTGCCCACCAAAAGAACTCTATCTTTAGATAAGGTATGATAGGAATCATTGATTCTAGATCCTGAGATTGTTGACACCATAAGGCTTTTTAGATACCATTGTAGTTTCCTCATATGCAGTCTTGCATATGGAATTAGTAGAATGCAAGAGGCCATGCACCCCAAGGCTTGCAATATTTTCCTTGCAGATAGCTGGGTCTTTGTGGCCAGTAGTTTGAAGTAGGCTGTCAAATGAACTTATTTCTCTGGCATGAGGTAGGCCATCTGGGAAGTTGTATTCAAGCTTGCTCCCAGGAATACAATTTGTTGGCAGGATACAAGATGCGATTTCTTTTCGTTTATGGTGTACCCCAGAGAAGTTAGCAATTTCTTTACAAATGCCAGATGATTTAATAGCATGTCCTGGTTTTCTGCCTGAATTAGACAGTCGTCCAAGTATGGGTATATTTGAATATTTCTTCGCCTGCAAAATGCAATGACTGGAGCTAGGCACTTTCTGAATACCCTGGGCGCAGTAGATAAGCCAAAGGGCAGTACAGAGAACTGACAGTGCATGCAGCCTGCTCTGAAGCATAGGTATCTTCTCAAAGATTCCCTTACTGGGATGTGCAGGTAGGCTTCCTTTAAATACAGTGTTGCCAACCGGGCATTTTGCCTAGGATGGGAAGCAGCTGATGAAGAGTTAGCATCTTTTTGGGATTACCAAAAATGTGTTTAGGATAGACAGGTCCAGGACAGGACCCCAGGAATTGGCTTTTCTGGGTACCAGGAAAGGTCCTGAGTAGAAATCGTGCCGCCATTCTTCCTCTGGGACAGGTGAAACAGCCCTGATGCTTAAAAGAGAGAGAACTTGCTTTTGAGCCTCTGCCCACTCATTTGGAGGTAGGTCTGGCCAACCATTTGGGGTTGGTAATGAGTGGAAGTGGAATTTGTATCCTTGGGAAACTATATTTAAAACCCATTTGTCCTGGGTAATGAGTTCCCAATTTTTTGCATGCAGGGCGATCTTTCCCCCTAAAGGAACAGTAGGCGATCTTTCCCCCTAAAGGAACAGTCAGTTGAGCAGGGCTTGGAAGGTTTAAAGTTAAGTCATTGAGACAGTTTACCATAGGGGGAGTCTTACTACTCCCTGCTTTGGAAGTGGGAGCCCCCCACTGCTTAGGCCTATGAGTACCTTGGGACTGAAGCCTGGGCATTCTGCTGGTTCTGGGTTTGGACTGAGAAGGCCTGGAAGAGGCAGAAAAGGACCAATTCTTAGAGGGCCAATTCCTACTAAATCTGGGATGCTGTACTTGCAAGAAATCTTTAACAGTTTGCAGAGATTTAGCTTTTTCCTCTACCATTTTAAGTACTACTTCTGCTTTGTTGCCAAACAGGCGGTCTTGGTTTAAGGGAGCATCCAGTAATTTAACTTTAACATGATCTGGCAAAGATTGCTCCTTTAGCCAAGCATGCCTTCTAAGTACAGACCCAGTGACAGCAGCCCTGCAAGATGCCTCTAATGAATCAAACCCAGATTGCAAAGTATGTTTTCCAACTTGTTCAGCAAAATGCATTAAATCCTGTAATTCTTTATTTTCAGCAGAGTCAAGAATCAACATCATTTTCTGTTTAAGCAATCCAATAATATGCTGCTGATATTTTAACATATGAAACTAGCAGTCTAAGGCCCTAATGGCCAAAAGTTGCAGAAGTGTATACCTTCTTACCCCATCTATCCAGCGCCCTGGAATCTCTATCAGAGGGGGAAGGGTTTTTGGCAGTAGTAGCCTTAGTGCCCTTGGGTCCCTGTGAAATGGTCTCAGGATCTGCAGTAAGAGTTTTAAAAAGGAACTTGTGAGAGTCAGGTACCCTGTAATACCTATCAGTTTTCTGGGAGCAGGAGGTAAAGTGTCAGGGGCCAGGCTAGATTCCGAGAAGGCATCATCTACAATGTCCAGTATAGGAGGGATAGCTAAAGGCCTGTGTTGAGGCAGGAGTAAGAATTCCTGAAGCCTCTTTTTAGAGTCAAGAGTAATCAGAGCTTTCCCAGTGGAAATGCTCCCTAAGAGTATGCAAGGTTTCACCATAACAGAAATCCTCTGGAGGGGAAGCAGAGGAAATGGAGTCCTCTGCATCAGAATCCTCATAGGTAGACAAGGGCAAAGCCTGGTCATCAGAGAAAAAGAAATTTCAGAATCCTGATCAGAAGAATCAGAAGGAAAATCAGTCCTAAATCTCAGGGGGAGAAGGGTGGCTTCCCCTGATTAGAGTAATAAGGTCTTCAACCATTCTGATCATTTGTTTTTTAGGCATAGGGGCCTGACCATGTGGTCTGGGCGTCTATTTTCTGGGCATGGATCAAGTTTTAGGCTTGGAAGAAGACGGCGTCAGTTTAATATGCAAGTCAGTAGACTTGAATACACCCTCAGAAGCCGGTGCCTGCACAGCGACTCCGGACACATTCAAGGTAAAGAAATCCGTAGGTTCCACAGTCGAAGAAGCATTTCACGGCATACGGAACTCAGAAAGGGTCTCAGTAGAGGCCTGCGAATATGAAGTAGCAGGTATAAGGGACTGCGAAAGCACCTGAGTACTGGCGAACTGGCGACTAGGTTAGGAGAAGCGTCGTCGGCAGCTTTGGAACTATGCGGTCTGTCTCTGTGTTTATCTTTGCATTTTTTCGGAATGTCGGTAGTCGGGTGGCTTACTGAAGCCATTTCTGGATAATTGAACAAAGTACCAAAATATTTAGATGCGAAAATGAATTGATGAAGAACAGTACAAGGTTTGAATAAGGCACAAAACCGACAGCGAGGTACGTCATGGTCTGGGCCTAAGCAAGGAATGCAGTATGAATGAAAATCTTTATAAGGTATTTGCTTTCCACAAGAAATACAATTGTTAACTTTTACAGACATCGGCTTAGAGCAAGAAAAAGGATCCTCAACGGGGTACTTAGCTTAGTTGAAGACTTCTGATCTGAAACTCGAAAACGAAAATTTCAGGAGTCGGCCTATAGGCACTTGCAAACTGCTTCTGCTTCGGGCACCGCATGGCAAGAAAGACTGATGTAATGGCATTGGCTGCATGCTTTATACCGCTGACTACCTGACGTCATGGAAGATGAGACAGCAACCGACGCATGACCCAAGACTTTGATAATCAGGCTGAGGGCTACCTGCAAGCAGATAACCCAAATATGATGAGTACAACAGTGAAACACGAAGAACATCTTCCAACTGATTCATCAGTAGTGACTTAACTTTAAAAGCATGTAACTAAGTTTGCTTGCTACAGCAACCAATACCACTGTGAATCAGCATATAAAACCAAAAGCTGTACATGCTCTAAAGGATGAATGCTTCATGTTACAATCTAAGGGAACAATGCTACCATCACATTTTAACACTTGGTTGTCCTTTGACTTAAAGTTCAAGAGCTCCTTATCATAAGGAAAGAAAAGCTATATGTGCCTCTTCAAAAAGCACTTTCATCAATAACTTAGCAATGCATCAGAAAACAAAAAAGTTATGTACTTGTCAAAACAATGCACTCTTTCATACCAGTCTGTCTGATAAGACACATGGGTCCTCTAGGGCTCACTTGGATCAGATCCAGACGATTAAGTGCTAAAACCTGAAGCCCTTCCAAAATTTTCAACCCATAATGTCTTGCTCCACCCTCAGATCGAATTTGGTGCCTAACTATAAGTGTACTTGTACCACATCTTAGATCCAGGAAAAGGCTCCTCAAATTGGCACAAGGAAGGTGGATGGGTTGTCATATCTGACAGACAGAGATGAATGGATTATCTTTATGGTAAACACATAACTTTCATATCCTATTCATCCAGTCTGTCTGATTCAATACATGGGTCAGAATATTCAGATACACAATTCCTGGCTGGCCTCAAAACAGGAAACCCTTCAAGATGGAAGCACCAAAGGAAGCTCTGGGTCTGTAAATATAGTCCAACTTCCAATGCTCGACAAAGATGCAAGTTGAAGACCATGTAGCAGCCTAACAAATGTCATCCAGGGATAGAGGTCTGAAGAACGCTGTAGAAGTTGCAAAAGCTATAGTGTAATGATCTCTGGCCTTTCAGAGTAATGTTTTACTCAGAGATGTATAGACAAAAGAAATACAATCAGACAACCATCTAGACAAGGAGATTTAAGGCACATTCTTATCAAACTTGTTTTGTGAAGGATACAAAAAAAATTGCTCAGCTATCCTAAAGGGAACTGTTCTGTGAGGGTAGATGCAGAGATGCCAGAGTACATTCAATGTATACAAAATGTATTTTCCTTTTCCTTTATTTGGGTAGTGCTGGACGATATATTGACTGAGAAATGTTGGTCCCAGAAGCTACTTTTAGAACAAAGGAAGGATTGGTCCTCAAGGTATCCCTGTCCTTCTAGAACACAATGTAACGAGATGCAGAAAAAGCATGGAGTTCTGAAACCCTCTTAGCCAAAGTGACAGCCACAAAAGAGAGTTTTCTAGGACAATAATTTTAATTCTGCAGAAGCAGCTGTTTCAAATGGAGGCTTACAAAGTGCTTCTAACACAAGCTTCAAATTCCATGCAGGAGCTGGATTTTTCATGCTAGGCTGCAAATAAAAGTACCTTTTAGAAAGACTTTACAAATACACACACTATGAGAAGCTACAGAAGAGTCACAAAAAACAATATAGAGGGAGGAAATGGCCAGTAACTGTACCTTCATCACAGAGAAGCTTGAACTCGAAGAAAACATGAAGGATAAAAACGTAGTACATCTCCAACTGAAGCCGAAAAGGGTGTTCTGAGATTCTGCCCATACAGAGAATGTTTCCATTTTTACTGGGATACACTCTACAATGTGGATGATTTCTGAGATGTTGGAAAGATGCAAACCACATCAGTAGGAATAGATGTATCTCATGCCATGAATGGAATTGGAAAAGCCAAGCAGCTAGCTTCAGGTTGACATTCCCCGGATGGGCGAGTGATGGGATCTGGCTGTGGATTTAGAAGCCAAGGGGACTCCTGCAAGTACAATTTGAGGAGGAAAAAACATATCTGTCTGGGCCAAAAAGGGCAATGAAGACAACTGTGTCTTAGCACCCAATGGGTTTCTGAAAGAACTTAGTCATAAGAGGAATAGGGGGACAGGCATAAAGTAACTCCAGAGGACAAATATGAGAGAGCGCATCCTTGGGCTTCTGTCTGTAATGAGGGTGAATGGCAAAGTAACTGCTGCATTTGGCATTTTGGGGATTTGCAAACAGACTGCAGAAGGGTTTGCCCCAGTGACTGAAAATCTCCTCTGCAATTGCTGGATTCAGGGACCACTCATGAAATAGGAGATTTCTGCTGAGCCTCACTCCCAGATTTCTGAACCTTCTGGGATGTGTGTTGTGATCAGAAATCAGTGACAATCATTCATTGCCACTCTCTCATGGCCTTGTAACAAAGCAGATAGGATCTGTTCCCTTCCCTGTTTGTTTACATACCAGACTATCATCATATTATCTGTGTTCATCACACCCAGAGGAAGGGAAGACAGTCCTGTAACTCCCGCAACACAAAGAGGACTGCCCTCATCTCCTGGATATTTATGTGAAGACAAGGTTTTGAGTCTGACCAAAACTCTTGGACCACTCTCCACTCACAATACCCTACTCTCATCCAAGAGAGGATGCTTCCATGGTTACTGTTGCTACTGGAGAAGAAGTCTGAAAGGGCCTGCCTGCAGACATCAGAGGAGAATGAAACCATCAGTTTAGGTGAGTTCTGCATGCCTAAGTTATCCTGGTGGGTTGAGACAGGGAATCATATTTCTGGGACTATGGAGACTGCAGTAATCATTGTAGAATTCTCATACAAGTGAAATGAACCATCAAAACAGACAATGCCTTAGGAATTTTGTCAGGCTTCCTTGAGACCAACTCACCACTGACTTGTCAGTAGGGGGGACCATCCAGAACATACAAGTTGTTGTTCCATATGCTTCACACGATATCACTTCATCTTGAGAGAGAGGCTCAGTTGGCCAAGATTCCCCTCTGCCTCATGAGTTACAGGATCTCTCGAAAGGAAGCATCCTTGGGATAAAATTGTGGGGAGCCACCCCATCATCCCAATCAACATCTGATATGACTGACTCGGTGAGTCTAGATGCTTCCTTGTTGCATGCCCTCTTCTTAGGGTGGCTCAGGCGATGAGGCTCCTGAGTTCTTGGAGAACTGTCTCTGCATCAAGACAGGGAGCTTAGAGTCTACAGAATGAATATACCCTGATAACATCCTTGTTGAAGTCAACCTAAAGAAGGAAGAGTCAATGGGAGACCCTGTAGTCAGTGAAACCCGTGGGTCTGGCTTGCATGCCAAAGAAATGTTCCTACCCAACACTCGGAAAGCAGCCCCGATCTTCAGAGGATCGAAGATACTGCACCCGCAGCTGGATCCCATTGTCTGGGAGAAGAGTGTGAAAAGGACAAGAGTGGTACTACTCAGATCCACCTGAGTGCTTGGCATAGAGGAGGGAATCACAGCCAAAGTCTGATATCACCGACTGAAGTAATAGAGCCATCCACCTGATTCCTTGTCTCAAAGATGCTGACATCAGATCCGAAAAAGCCAGAATCGAGGGAGTCTGATCCAAAACCCTGAAGTCAATACCACATGGATCAATGCTTCTCAGGCCACAGGATCCAGGTGACTGTACAGATCCGAGGGAACTGGAACCAAAGGGTATAATAGTGAGGAAGCCTGGATAGGGGAAAAATGGATGGATCCAACTGGTTTAGGAGCCGATGAAGTCACTGACTCCCCCTGAATCTAGATCAGTCTCTTTAGAAATTTCTGCAAGAGGCAACCCAAGTCAACTTCTGAAGCACCTGCAGGCTCTGAAGGACCTTGCAGAGAGGGACGAAGAGGTTTTTGAAGGTGTTTTTATTTTTTCGGTCTTCTTTACAGAATCCTGAATAGTTGTAGCAGTCATTATCTCTAGATCCAGAGGAGGGATACAGGCAGGGGTCCAGGTAACATTTTCCTTGATTCTTGGAACCTTGGGAGTCAGTTTTGGAGCAGATGCATCTAGAGGACATTTCCTCGACTCTGAATCCTTTGGCTTTGATAGCTTTTCTCCTGCCTTTTTAAACTCAGCAGGCTTTGGATCCAGAGGAAAAGGCCCTTTTTACTATTAGTTTGTTCTCCTATTAGAGTGCGCAATCAAACTAAAGACAGCATAAATGTCACATGAGGCACTCAAGTATGAAAACCCTAAACAGACCACATAAAGATCATGGAGATCTTGGAGAATTTTGTGGCAACATTTCGTACACTTTTTAAAATTTGCAGCCTTCTCCATTGCATAAAGATAAAACAATTCACAAAGAAAAAATTGACTATTATTTCTTCTAAGGTCAGAAAAACTCTGATCCGTAATACAGGATTAAGCCTAAGAATACAACTCTATGATATTAAAACACTAAATTATTGAACAGATATATATATATATATATACACATACACACACAAAAAAAATATCACTAACAATTAACCAAGCAGAAAAGTTTAACACTTACTATATCCCTAACTCTATTAATCTAATACTACAGTTAATACAACATACACTAAAACAGCTAAGCAAAATGGGATCATGGCTAACAGTGGAAGGGCTGGGAAAAAAACTCTTCCAAACTCTAAAGAGAATCCCTACAATTCCTATGCCAACTATAAGAAGGTGAAAACTCTAACCAAGAAAGTCAAAGGCCCATAAATTAACAAGTTTTAAATAACATGAGATACAGCACTTATCTGCCAAGACCAGAGTTGCGACTTCGAGAGGCGGCAAACAAAATCCATGCTAGTCAAGGAGGAGTATGGCATTATGGGTTGAATATTTTGGAAGGGCCGAAGGCTGGAGCACTAAATCGCCCATATTGGATCTAAGCAGGGCTCAAAGAGACACACAATTTCAAATGGACTGAATGAACTGGATCTCAACATACAACAGATAAAATCCAACTTTTCAGACAGCTGCACTCATTTTGCATTATATAATATGAAATTCCTAACTAACTGATAGGCTGCAAATCGGTCCTTTGTTCATTTCACAATCAAAGAGGCATGCTCAAAATAAACAAAGTGATTATACTAAGCTTACATTCTGTAGACCCCATCAGGCTTTTATGAATGAAAAGGCTGTGAATCATTTTCTAAAGAGGGTTATTAAGCACATTTTCATTTGTTCAAATAATTAGGAATAGCTGACAGTTACCGCTGTTCTATATTAACAGTTCACAATACTTTTTCTACAGCGCAGAAAGCTCCCCCATGGGAAATGCTTCCTCATTAAATTAAAAGTATTTCTGAAAGTAATACTCTTGTGGGATGTGAGGGGTTGGTATCACTATCAACACTATCACAGCCCAACACAAGAATGATTTTAGCCTGAGTGGGCCAGATTCTTTCCTCTATGTTAGAAGACTCATCAGGGTAGGGTCGTCTTTTCCTCTCACTCTGGGTTTTCATCCCAAAACCGCAGAAGGTAAGACTCATGGCTAAGAATGGTGTAGCCCTCTACTGTCATGCTGCCAGATGCTCTGAAAACCTTTTATAATCAAAAGGCAAGGGAACAGCAGTGAAATTGCATAGTGCATCTGTTACTCGGGGCATCAGTTGGGCTGCACACCTGTCTGCATGAAAAGCAAAGTCTATATACTGTGATCTTCTGTGCCAACATCTTTTACTGGAGAGTCTAACAGAATGCAGACATTGCTACTTCTCTACATTGTGGTAGAGTTGGAAGTAGCTCTATGCACTTCTGAAGATAAGCACCATTCTCAGGATGTTTGGCAACTAGGGTCTTATCTGCAGTACAGCAACAATAGCTTCTCAGGCACAGCTGGCTACAATGAATGAAACATCACAGCAAATAAAGCCTAGGCCAGTGTCTGAGGCATTTAAGCTTCGCCATAAATATAGAATGCACCCCTTAATACGATTACCTGCATCACTACGTTTCAAGCACTCCACCCAAAAACTCATTACTCAAGATCTAGATTTTTCCATATTCTAGTGTTTACAATGAAGCTTCAAGGGCTCACTAATCCTGTTCTACAATTTTGAAAGGTACTTCCCTGAGCTTTTTCTTGTTTTGAATTTGCTGTTAAATAAGGTAAAGCACTAATCAGAAAAGACTAATTTCAGTCTCAGCACAGGGAGAAATAAATAAGGAAAGCAAACAAGCTAAAATATGTATACAAAGAAAGATAGGACTCAGAGCTAAATATCAGTCCTTGAGTGCTTCCCTCATCTTTAAAAGTCAATCAGTTAACCAAAAGTAGAGCAGCTGTACAAAAACATGTCTGAACAGCAGAACAAGTTACAGGGGAACTGTATGAATGTACAAAAGGAGGAAAAAAAGGATCAATTGAGTAGTCAGCAGACAGAAAAAATGCTCATGTTCACACTGAAAGTTGTTATGAGAAAATGAGACAGAATTAGGACCCTTACAGCAAGAAAGAAACGCTGGAGTTAAACAAGAAGATGGAAAAGATGTACATGGTGGCATTAAAGATTAGCGATTTCTTAATGGAAAACAAAGAAAATGGATAAGAGGATAGATGAAGCAGAAACGACCCTTTTGAGTCACAAATATGTACCAGAAGAAGTCAATGTGGCTGAAAAAAAAAGCAAAAGTGAAGATAGTAGAACTGGAAACATTCAGAGAAGAGACACAAGATGAAGTTCAAGAAATGGAAGATGGGTAAAGGAGGAAAACCTTGAGATTAATGTTTTGTTATAGAGCAGCTAAGTGGTTAGGACTGACCAAGTAAGCAATTGTCCTGGACTGAGCACACTGAGTGCAAACAGCCCAGGTCTGGATCCAGATTCCCACTCTAGACTGTAATAAAACACAGATATTCCAACTCAAACAGTAGTTACTAAATCTGCTTTGGAAAAAAAAAGGAAGATGAGGACAACTGGACAAAATGGTCTTTGTAGATTGTGATTTTTCTCAGGGCACTAGATTGGAGAAAGAAAAATTTACACATTAATTTAAATCAATTTAAATAGCTCAACCTTCATTTCAAATTGATCTGCTCAGGAACAATGAGAATTTCCTTCATGCATGGTGTTAAGTAATTTATGGATGCCGATGAAGTGGGCTTGGTGCTGGAAAAGTTCAAACGTGGACAAGCTTGACGAGCCATGGAAGAGAGAAGTGATCAAGATGAGAAAGGTAGGCAATAAAAATAAGAAGTTATGTACCTACCATAACCTTCCATGTTAGTTGTCTTCTTCTCGCCTTCTTTCTTGCTGGATGGGTTCGGAGCCGATCCTTGGCTCCGACTCGCCCAATACTAAAGCTCGAGAGCTAATTCCACCAGCTCGAGGCTCCCCTATATCCCACAATGCTAGGCGGTAACTACTCGGATCTCGTTTGATAGCTAAAACCAAGCAATTCTGGTCTCCATAGAATGGAGAAGAGAGAAAAGGAACCCTCCTCTATATATAAAACTGTGGGTAACACTACCACAAACATAAAAAGGGAGAATAGAGGTGGTAGAACATGTGGGAAGGAAAAAATCCCAATGGAAGATCCCAAATATTCCTATCAGTCTGTCCAGGCTAGGGGGAAGGAGGGTGGGACGCAAGAAAGAAGGCGAGAAGAAGACAACTAACATGGAACGTTATGGTAGGTACATAACTTCTTAATGTTAAGTTGTTAATCTCGCCTTCATTCTTGCTGGATGGGACCGCGTCCCTAGTACCTTATCCCAGGTGGCCTATCGGAACAGACTCTTGAGAACAGTGGAACCAAAGTTGGCACGGTTTCTGGAGGCCATATCCAATTTGTAATGTAAAATAAAGGTATGAGGAGAAGCCCATGTGGCTGCTGCACAAATGGAATCTATTGGCAGCCTGTCCTGAAAAGCTACAGATGTAGCTAATGCCCTAGTTGAATGAGCTCTAGTTCTTGAAGGCAGTTTTTGATGTCTGATTTCATAGATGAAGGTAATTATAGAGGTAAGCCATCTTGAAAGGGACACTTCAGTAACTGGAAGGCCCAATTTCCCTTCCGCATAAGACAGGAAAAGCTGATCAGATTTCCTGAACTGTTTAGTCCTGTCACCTGTGTTCAGTCACCTTACCTCCACTTCCCCATCTGCTGCTAAACTGCGACGTGACAACCCTACCCCCTTTAATTTAAAGCCAGTCTCTTCCTCCTATGTACGCTCCCTCCTAAAAAAACTCAAACCAACTACCCTAGCAGCTGACCACCTTCCTGCGGAATTCTTACAAATTGCATCTGATGAAATAGCCTACCCCATATCAATCCTAATAAACAGATCTATAACTGAGATGAACATTCCCTCAATCTGGAAGACTTCCTATATCATTCCACTTCACAAAGGAGGTACCTCCCTGGAAATGTCAAATTATAGACCAATAGCCATCCTGTCCCCCATAGCGAAAATCATGGAAAGATGCATCCACAAACAACTTCTTCACTATCTGACCTCTAATAATCTCTTGTCCAATGCCCAGCATGGTTTTCGTCTGCACCATAGTACAACTACTGCCCTCCTTTCCTTTATTGACTCAATCAACAACAATCGCAATAACAAACTCATATCATCTGCCCTCTTTCTGGACCTATCAAAAGCATTCGATATGGTCAATCATCAATTCCTTCTCAACATCCTTGAAACCCTATGTCTGGACACTCCAGCACTAAACTGGTTCAATTCCTACCTCACTGGTAGGCAACAAGCTGTCCTATGGCAAAACAGAATATCGGGACTGCTCCCGAATACCATAGGCGTTCCTCAGGGCTCAATAATGGGCCCACTTCTGTTTTCCATCTTCATAAATGACCTTCAATCAATCATCCCTAAATCCACCTGCATACAATACGCCGACGACTCCACCTTAATCTGCACCGACGTCTCCCTCTCGAATCTCCAAATGACCACACAACATTGTTTTGCACTAGTTGAAAAATGGTTCACTGACTTAAAACTTCTACTTAACCCAGCTAAAACCAAACTATTACTTTTCTTCCCCAACGTCTTCTCACCTCTAGGTAAAGAACTCCCAAACACTAACAACACAACCTTTCATATTAAATCCACTAATGGGACCCTCATAACCCCTGTCACCAGTACCAAACTGCTAGGTGTCACTATTGATCATAAGCTCAAATTTGACATACACATTACCCAAACAGTAAAGTCTGTTAACAAAAAACTAGGATCTATGTACAGAATTAACTTCCTAACTCCCACTACCAAATTAACTATTGCTCGTACCCATCTCCTCTCTTCCCTCCTCTATGCTTCCCCGATCCTCTCTTTTCTCGATAAACGTGAACTTAACATGCTCTCTCTTGCCTATAACCACATTGCCAGATTTATTACAGGTTCCCCTTATCGAACCCATCATTGCCTTAATCTGCGAAGACTTGGCTGGTTGGAACTGCCAAATCTCCTCAAACTTAGCCAACTCGCCGAAGCTTATAAAATAATCAACCATCCTGATAGAACTCCCTCACTGTGCAAAATTCTAACTCCATATACTAACCTCAACAGTCTCTGATCATCAAACAGCATACAGATCCTAACCATTAAAGCAAAAAACTCAGGTGGGGATGCCCTTTATGCAAATTCCATTGGCAAGCAGTGGAACTCCCTGCCAAACAACCTTAGACTTACTTCTTCGCTTCACTTCAAGTTGCTGAGTACGAGTAAAATAAGGCTGCTGTTTGACTGTCTTTTTCCTTTTTATGCAGACAGTTTGGGCAAATTACATGCAATGGCCTTATGAGGGAGTTAATTTACTGAAGACACAACCAGCAGACCTAACCCAAGTTTATACGACATTTATTTAAGGTATGCTTAAATTCTTTTTTTTTTTTTCACAGTGAAACAGGATAGTTTCAGTGGGAGACCTTTAGCTGTAAATGGGGTTGGGAAACTTCAACAATTGGCAAATTTCTTACATGTGAAATGCACCATAAGTGATTGATGGTGCTGTGCTTATTATATACTTCAAGCAATCATAAATGTGTGCAAAGGGAACACATACGGTAGAAAACTAAGAACAGGTTGTGTAGAGCAAGTATAAGAAAGAGGAACAACAGGGAAGCTTATCAACAAAATAAATTTTCCCTTGAAAGAGAAGGAATTATGGATGATGATAGGGGGAATGCTGGTCACAAGTTACGAAATAATTCTGTAGAAAAATACTGCATGATCTCACAGGGAAAGGGAAGCATATTCAGGAATACACCAACTGATGAGGAAATGTTACAACAAAATAAAAAAGGGATGGGAGAGAATGGCTAATGCATGTCTCCAATATTGTAAATCAGAATAGTAAGAGAAGGCAAAGAAGGATTAATACTCAGGGAAATTTTATTTAGTAAAATGAGAAAGCAGTGAGTTGAAAGTATATTGCCTGATTGTAAGCCCTGAGGAAAACTGCTGCAAGTAATGGCAATGCTAGGGTACACCTATAATGTGAAAAAAGGGTGGCGATTAACATGCAAAGAGAAAGTAATACATGAAGATGGGGGGGTGGTCATAAAAGGGGAAGTTCAGATACTGGAAGGACAATATAAATGAACACTGTTAGCAACAGGAAGACAGGGTGAGTACTGGAAAGACAAGCAGAAAAAAATAGCAATTTTCCATCCTCAGGGCAAGGATGCAAAATATGACAATGCAAAAGAAAAGATGGGAACTTTTTACAGTACTGAATAAGCAGAGGAAGGAGGAAGCATTTGTTAAAAAAAAATGAATGAGGGCAAGGAATAGTAGAATAAAAAAATGCGCTTAATTGGAAAGCAATAAAGGGAAATCTGGGGGGGGGGGGAACGGACGAGCACAAGGGAGGTGCCCAAGGTAGTGATATGTGGATCGCTTTAGAAGAGCAGTCCCTCAAACATTGCAAAGGATGAGTACAGAGGTGAATCAATCTGGGTGAAACTGTATACGGTTTGCGCTTTACTGGACTGTGTTTTTTCTTTCTATAATGTTGTGCTGCAAAGAAAAGTGTCACTAAGAACTAAGAGCAAAGTGAAAATTAAAGAAACAGCTGCAAGGGAGAGGAGAGAGAGAAAATGGAGAGGTAACTGCTGGACTCAGGAGGAGTCTAGAAAGGGTAGGAGAGAAGAGATTGAGATGACACATGGTCATTAAAAGAATTACTGAATGTGAATGGCCTTGCAGAGAAATCAGAGAGAGATAAAGCACTGCATATGTTAAAAGGCACAGAAACTAAGTAGTATTGTTGTAGGAGACACATTTGGATAAGTAAGAAAACGAGAAGCTGATTAAGAAAAATCAATGGTATGGTTACTATACCAAGGCATTTGGTTGGAGAAAAAGAGAAGTAACTACACTGATGAGAAGGAGATGTGGCATAGAGACCGAAGAACATAATACAAATACATATGGAAGATGTGCATTACATAGGAGTAACTGGGGGAGTAACACATCACCTCTAAAACAAGAACAGTTGAGGTGGATTCCAGATGAAACTGAGTGTTAGCTGGTTATAATGATACTAGCAAGGGACTGGAATACAGCTGCACGACCAATCAGATGTGTGTGAAGGACCAAGGGTGAGATTGGTAAACCCAGAGGAGCATTTTTTTAAGACACTTGTCTGGAGTGACACAGGAAGGAATCAGAGATTAAGATAGCAAGCAGAACCTATACATACTATGCAGGAAGATCTGGATGCTGGGCCACATTACACAGGGTTTACATGTCAAAAGAGCATAAATACCTAATTAGACAAGACACAACCTACCCCTAGACCCTTCTCAGTCGAATGTTCAAGTAGTTTGAGATAAAGGCTCCAAGATAAACACATCTGGACAGCTAGTGGAAGTTGGTTGGGAAATAAAAGGAAAATAAAAAAATTAGTAGAACAACTAGAGTGCGAGCCAAGTTTATTCAGGAAGCATCTGACCAAGCTTATACAACACGAAGAGATCAAAGAAAGACTAAAATGGTATTTGAATGAAGAAGACGAGAGTTTGTAAGAGAGGGTTTGGCTTCAAAAAAATAAATAAATCTGACAGAATGAAGGACTTACATTACAAGAGTGTGGTACTGAATATGGAGAAAACAGAAGAATTACAGAGAAATTAGAAGAGATGTGGTATTTAGAGGAACAGACAAACTAAACAAATATTATTGAAGCAAAGGTATTTTACTTACAAACCTAAGCTACGAAAAACATTGACCTTGAAATTAAGACAACAAAGCAGTGAAAACTAGATGTAGAATGAAAGAACTGCAAACAAGCAAGGTGTGTAGAGCCAGAATAGATTAAGTGGAGTAAATAAAAATATGAAGAACTGTATTCACAACAAGAAACAGATGGGGATGGAAAAGATGCTGTAGAAAATTTCTTTGCGGGATTACATGAAAGTAAACTAACGCAAACGGAAGGGGAAGATTTAATTAAACCAATTAAACTGCAGTTTTTTGGATGATTTTTTATCTGAAGAAGTCGTATTTTGACGAAAACGTGTGTGTTGCTTGTTGCTTAGTTTTGCACGTTAATAAATCATCGTGGTCAGCACCTTATTGTGAGTTTGCTCCTTGCCTTGGTGATTCCGGTCTGGTGTGGCTGCTTTTTCGTGGTTTTACTAAACCAATTAAAAACCAAAAGATAAAAGATCAGTTGAGACCAAAGGTGAGAAGAAAATCTCCACGGTGGAGAAAGAAATTTGCAGGAAAGATAGACAACATTGCTCATGCATGGCATACGTTACTTAATACAGTAATGGATGAAAAAAAAAATCCTGAGACATGGAAAAAAAAACAGGGATTACAGTGATAAGGATAACAGAGGAAGGATCCCATGCACCGAGATCCTTACGGGCCAACTTCAATATTTAATCACAACTATAAGATGTCTACAGCAACACTGGTGAACAGGATGCCAAAAGTACTCCTGAAAATTACAGACTCATATTAGTGGAGTTGTGTGAAAGGGAAGCAAACTTTTGATAATATACTACTAGTTAATATGATTCTCAAGGAAGCTGGAGAAGGACAGAAGACCTTGTAGCCAGTGGGTTTAGATGTTGAGAAAACATCTGATACTGTGCACTGGCTATACTTTTGGAAGATGATGAAAAAGATGGGCATCCATCCAGATCTTATTTCACTACTACAAAAACTATACAAGAATTCCAGAGATATGATTAGAACAAATAGAAGGGTTTCCATGGAAGAAGAAATGTAACGAGGGACAAAACAAGGGTGCTTGTTTCAGTTATTGCTGGTCTCCTAGCTTGTGCCATTGAAACAAATATTAAGGCAATCACAGAACAGAAGGTGGGCTTGTTCAGCCTGGGGAAGAAACACTGGCAATGTCTGCTGCTGATGTGATTTTTTCTTAACAAATCCAGGCTAGAATATACTACAGCTATTTAATTTATTAAGGCAATTTAAAACCATAGCAGGGTACAAGGTGAATGAATATAAAACAAAGGAAATCTGCGCGAGCTATGTTCCAACACACTGAATGCTGCAAGAGTACCCTATTTTGTGGGGTCTTTACTTGGTTAGATATTTAGGGGTAAGAATAATAAAGAAAGCTCAGAACTGTCCAATCTCCAAAATAATCTTGGAAAGATACAAGGGAGAAAATGACATGATTAGAAAGTGTAAGACAATACAACTGGATTTCGACCAAAGTATAGGCTGTAAAAATGTTTACAGTCCCACTTGTTTTACATAAAGGTCAGGCATACATTTGCAGACCAGGGAAAGAGGAGTGAAGTCTACTCCACAACATGTGGCTAGATGCAGCTGGGATGGGAAAAGGTTAAAAGTAGATTGGGAGCTCCTAGTAAGAGAACAATGAGGGAGAGAGGTATGTTCACTACTTAGAACTTTACTAAAATGCAGCGCAACTAAGGATATATTACCTGCAAGACAATAACTACAACTCATATTAGAAAAACCTGGGGCTTGGGAGAAGCAGAGGCCCACAAGTAGTGCAGAAGATGATGGAGGTGTGGGATAATCTATAAAAAAGAAAGTACAGTTGTGTACCTACCATAAATGTAGATGTTTGAGTGTATTCACTGTTGCAGTCATTACACTTGGGTTATCCTGCTGGCAGGCTACCCGCAGTCGGCCCAAATTCCAAAGTCCTGGTCCGGCGTCGGTTGCTGTCGCCTCTTCCCTGAAGTCAGTGCGTCAGGGGCAAAAAGATGCAGCCGACGCCATTTTCTTCAGTTTTTCTTGCCCCAGATGTCAGGTGCCCCCCAAAAGGGTAGGCTAAAAAAAAACATTGCTTATAAAAGCATGCAGTAAAATAAACAATACCTTCATCTACAAGCAAATACACCACATAGGTTGTATAGGATAGAGAAGTACAGATAAGTCCAAGCAAAGAAAGGGGGATGGGTAACCTGGACTGCAACAGTGAATACACTCGAACATCTACAATTATGGTAGGTACACAACTGTAGTATGTTCATCGTATTTCACTGTTGCAGTCATTACACTTGGGTTGAATCCCAAAGCTGAGGTTGGGTGGCTGGGTCTAAATAGAATTAGGAGTGGCTAAAAGGCCCTGCAGAACTGCAGTGGCAAAGCCTGCTCTGGATTTAGAGTAAAGAGGTAAGTGGTAGTGCTTAGTAAAAGTGTGCACTGAAGTCCAAGTTACAGCCTCCAAAATGTCCTTGGTTGGTACTCCTCTGAGGAAGGCTGCTGATGTGACTGCTGCCTTGGTAGAATGTGGTCTAATGCCCTTGGGCACTGACTTGCCATGTTGTGAATAGCAGAAACGAATGCAGTGTCCTATCAATTTTGAAATAGTCTGCTTTGAGATAGCCTTTCCTTGTGATCCTGCAGCATATGCCACTAAAAGTTGCTCAGTCTTTCTGAAAGCTTTAGTTTTGTCCAAGTAGAAGCATAGCTGTCTGTGTATGTCCAAAGAATGCAAAAGTCTCTCCCCTTTATTCTGTGGGTTTGGGTAAAAGGTAGGCAAATGAATGGTTTGGTTAAGAGCCACACTGGACACTACCTTAGGCATAAATGTTGGGTTTGTCCTTAGAGAAACCCTATCCTGATGGAAGATAATAAAAGGTTCCACAGCCATTAATGCCTGTAACTCTGAGACTCTTCTTGCTGAAGTTATTGCTAGGAGCAGAGCTGTTTTCCATGATAAGAATTTTATCTCAGCTGTATTGGCTGGCTCGAAAGGAGGCAGTGTGAGTTTTTCTCCAAGACAAAATTGAGGTCCCATGCAGGTATTGGTGCTCTCCTTGGAGGTCTTATGTTTTTGGCCCCCCTGAGGAACTGCCTAAGCAATGCATGTGAAAAAATAGGTGGGTCTGTATTGTAATGAGTTGAAATGGCACAGGCATGGATCTTAATTGATGAGAAGGATAGGCCTTTGTCCAGCATCTCAGATATTGTAAAATCTGTGGAATATTTGGAACAAGCGTTTCAATTCCTTGTGCCTGGTTCCAAGCACAAAATCTCTTCCATTTTTCTGCATAAGATTTTCTGGTGCTGGGCCTCTTGGCCTCCAAAATAACATCCATAACTGCTTTAGCGAGAGGTGTATTCTGAATGGTTACACTATCCGCCATGCAGCTAGATTTAGGGTTCTGAGTTGGCTGTGCAAGATCTGATTGTTTTGTTGGGTCAGTAAATGAGGAATTTGAGGCAACGTCCAGGCTGGGCCTTGGGACAAGCTCCTTAGGATTGGGTACCAGTGTTGGCGTGGCCAATCTGGGGCAATCAGTATCATTTGTGGCTTCTCTTGTCTGACCTTTAGGAGTACCTTGGGGAGGAGAGGCAGTGGAGGAAAGGCATATACTGTAAGGTTGTTCCAGCTGAATGACAAGGCATCCACTTTCCATGCTTGCTTGTGATAAGTCCTTGTGCAGAATCTCTGAAGTTGGCAGTTGTGAGGGGAGGCAAAAAGATCTATGTCTGGGCATCCCCATTTCCTTGTTATCATGCTGAAGATTTGTGGATCTAGTTTCCACTCGTTAGGATCCATGAGGTTTCTGTTTAGTTCGTCTGCCAGAGCATTTGTTTTTCCTGGCAGGAACTGTGCTTGCAGGTGTACTTGGTAGGTCAATGCTGTGTTCCACAAAATCATGGCTTGCCTGCAGAGGGGGTAGGAATGTGTGCCCCCTGCTTGTTTATGAACCATATGACTGCGGTGTTGTCCGTCTTTATCAGCAGCTGTCCTGGATGAAGTAGGTCCTTGAAGGCTGTAAGGGCATTTTGTACAGCTAGCATCTCTTTTTGATTGATGTGAAGATGCCTTTGGCTTGGGGGCCATGTGCCCTGAATACGTTATCCTGCCATGTGGGCCCCCCAGGCATAATCCAATGCATCTGTTGTTAGTGTTTGCCTGGCTGTGGGTAAAGTGAATGGTTGTCCCTTGTTGTGGTGACAGGCCTGTGCCCACCATCGAAACTCCTGTTGCAGGCAGGGAATGAGTGAAATTAATGATTCCAGGCTGTGGCAATGTTGAGTCCAAACTCTTTTTAGATATCACTGTAGTTTCCTCATATGCAGTCTTGGTCTCCATGCTTTGTCTTTTCTTGGTACTAAGAAAAGTCTTGAGTAAAATCCTTGTCCCTGCTCTTGTAGTGACACTGGCTGAATAGCCCTCATGTCCATGAGAGATGAAACTTGTTTTTGTGCCTCTGCCCATTGATTGTGTGGCAGGTCTGGCATACCTTTTGCCTTTGGAAGGGTGTGAAAGTGATGCCTGTAGCCCTGAGAGACTATATTTAAGACCCACTTGTCCTGGGTGATAGTGTGCCAATTTTGTGAAAAAAGTGCTAGTTTTCCCCCTAAGGGTGCTGCCAAAAGATAAATGCTTGGCATTGGCAGAGGGAAGTCATTGGGATTGTTTCCTGTATGGCTGTGATTTGTCTTCTCTGCTTTTGGAAGTAGAAGTACCCCATTGTTTGGGCCTGTATGAGCCCTGGGGCTGTTGTCTGCCTCTAGGGCGTCTGTATCTGCCTCTTTGTCGCCTGTCTGACACGGGAAAGGACCAATTCTTAGAAGGCCAGTTCCTGCTAAATCTGGGTGGCTGTACCTGTAAGAAATCCTTCACTGTCTGCATAGATTTAGCTTTATCCTCCATTTTCTTCAACACCTCTTCTGCCTTAACACCAAACAAAGTATCATGCTGTAATGGAGCATCCAATAATTTTCCTTTAACATGATCAGACAGAGTCTGTTCCTTTAACCAAGCATGCCTTCTAATAACAGAACCTGTTACAGCGGTCCTGCAAGAGGCCTCCAGTGAATCATAACCACAGTGCAAAGTATGTTTTCCCACTTGTTCAGCTGCATGCAATAAATCCTGCAATTCCTTGTTATCAGAACATTCAGAATTTGTCAACATTTTCTGTTTTAACTGAGACATTAAGTACTGCTGATATTTAAGCATATGAAACTGACAATTTAAAGCCCTTACAGCCAAGGTAGCAGAAGTGTAAACTTTTTTCCCCCATCTGTCCAGTGCCCTAGAATCTCTATTTGAGGGTACAGGGTTTTTTGCAGTAGCAGCCTTGACCCCTTTGTGACCCTGAGAAATAGTTTCTGGGTCAGCAGCAGGGTTTTTATATAGAAAGTTATGAGAATCTGGAACCCTGTAGTATCTGTCAGGCTTAACAGGTGCAGGAGGGTAAAGAGTCGGGAGACAGGCCGGACTATACATAAATCTACAATGTCTAGAACAGGTTGAACAGCAACAGGTCTGTGCTGAGGTAGAAGAAGAAAGTCTCTGAGCCTTTTCTTAGAATCTGAATAATCTTGGCTCTCCCAGTGGAAATGCTCCCTCATGGTATGCAAGGTTTTCCCAAATGAATAATCCTCAGGAGGAGAAGCTGAAGGAATAGATTCTTCAGCATCAGAATCCTCATAGGGAGGAATAGAGTATCCCTGTTCTGAAGAGGAGTCAGAGGAAATGGAAACCTGATCAGAGGAATCATATTCAGTATCTTGCCTAGTCCTCTTATCAAGAGGGGGATGGGAACCCCTGATCAAAGTAATTAGGTCTTCGGCCATTTTGAGCATCTGTTTTTTAGGCATAGAAGCCTGTCCTGGAGAGTGCTGTACTTGTTTCCTTGTCTTTAAAACTGTTTTAGCCTTTGTCTTGGATGCTGAAGTTGGCTTGATATAAAGCTGTGTAGGTCTGAAAACACCCTCAGAAGCCGATGCCTGCTCAGCGGCTCTGGACCCATCTGAGGGATTAGTTTCCGAAGGCCCAATACCTTGAGTATCCAGAGGCCTAGTAGTCTCCACGTGGGAGTAGGAGGTGGCCTGTGGCTCTGAGGTAGCAGGAGGCGGCCTGTGGCTCTGAGGTAGCGGATGTCAGGGGCTGCGAAAGCGCCTCACTGAGAACCGGCGAGTGGCCTAGAAGAGGCTTCGTTGTCGGTTTTGGACCTCGGATGCCTGTCCTTTTTTTTCCCTTGCGCTTTTTATGAATTCCAGTCGTCGGTTGTTCCGACAGCATTATATAGTTAAACCTTCGGCCAAAGTAATGAAAGGCAAAATCGTACAGACGCTTAATAGTGTGTTGGTTAAATCTACCACAAAACCGACAACTAGCAACATCGTGATCAGGGCCTAGGCAAGGAATACAGTAAGAATGAAAATCCTTATGAGGTATTTGCTTCCCACAAGAAATACAATTGTTAACATTTTCTGACATCGGTCTGGAGCACGAAAAAAGTTTCCCCAACGGGGTACTTAGCTTTATAGAAGACCTCGGATCTGAAATACAATTTCGAAAATCTCAGGAGTCGGCCGACCGGCACTTGCAAACTGCTTTTGCTTCGGGCACCACGTGGCAAAAAAGACTGAAGGAAATGGCGTTGGCTGCATCTTTTGTGCCCCTGGCTCACTGACGTCAGGAAAGAGGCAACTGTAACCGACGCCGGACCAGGACTTTGGAATTCGGGCCTATACAAGCCTAGCCATAACAATTCCCTGGCTGTTTCTTCCTACACTATTTACTTCCCTGGACCCCTGTTTAGCAGGGCGACTGATGTGATCCCCAAGGGTTTCTTTTTAAGAGTTTGTTTTTTAAAGACACACATTCCCCTATGCCAACTTGCAATTTTTCCAAGACACAACTCCTAAGAGAATCAGGGTTAGAGTTGTGTGCTGTCAAAAAATGACTCAGGCTCTCTATTTTTTTATGTCCCTAATATGTTCCTGCAACCGGACCCTAAAACTCTTGTAAGTTTCCCCTACATAAAACTCTTAAAAAAAGAAACCCTGTTGATTTTAAAGTATGGTACTTTGGAGCCTCAAGGACTCAACAAAGAATATAATTGGAAGTATGTGATTTGAATTGTATGCTTAATTGATTAATTGTTTTGCGCAATATGCTGTATGTAAGCAAACAGTATTTTGTAGTGTTTTTACTCTTGAAAGGCTGTGTAAACCGAGGCGCTAAGCGTTTCATTAAATTCGCTTACTTCTTGGATCGGTGGTCTTGGTGGTATTTTATTTTTTTGTTTTTTTAAGTTGTATTTGCAAATTGAATTTATAAACCTGTTTGGTCTCAGGATGCTCAAATCTATTAGTAGTTTCAATAAACTGACACATATTACCGTCTCTACAAGGATGAGTTCTTATTTTATTAGTAATCCTTGGTTTCTTCTGAACAGGTTTAAAGCACATTTTCCTTACAGAAATATTGTTCTTAAAACAAAATTTAGGAAACTTACCTAAAATAGTTTTGTTTCCATCACCACATGTGATAACATGCCAGCGTTTTTTAATAATATGACAGAGCTAACAACATTTGAGAAGGTAAGGTTCATTTCTCAGAGTGTCTTCTTGTGACAACCTAGAACTCTCAGCCTCTGGGTCTTGATGAGAGAAATACGGTTTGGCCTGGGCATTCCTATTATATAGTGCCCCTTGTCGTGCTACCTCTATCTTATGCTGTTGGTAGCCTCTACTACTAAAATCATTCGCCAGCTCATCAAAAGCAGATAACCATTCATCATCTGCAATGAACCTGGTATACCTAAGGAATTGTCCTTTCAAGATATTCCTGGGAATATGTTGTGGATGCATACTCTACCATTCAGTTTATTGAGGTTTTTAACATCTAAAAACTCAATATTCTCAGCAGAGAACTTAGGGGTAAATCGCAGGAACTTGGTTGTCTGTTGCAGGTATTCAACAAAGTCATGCAGCATAGAAACAGAACTTGTCCATACAAAAAATATATATTAACAAACCTGGCATAGTATGGAATATACTGTTTAAAAAGGTTGCTCTCATTAAAGGCATTCAGTGTCTCCCAGTAAGCTAGCCTAGCCACAAAGTGTGCCCATCTCTACACCCACCCTCTGCTTGTATAGCTGATCATTAAACGTGAAAACATTATTGTTCCAAAATCAAATCAAGAAGTATGCTAATAAGATAAATATATTCTGCACTGTAATCAGAATATTTAGACAGGAACAGAGTAACAAATTCAATCCCTGTGTCATTAGGTATGACTGTAAAAAGTGATACCCACATCTATTGTAATCTACAGAAAATCGTCTCTGCTGTTGGTACAGGACCACTCAAAGATGTTAGGAAATGCTTAGTATCTCTAAGAACAGTGTTAACTTTAATACTGGTCACAGTTGCTTTTCAACATAAATAGATAAGGGCTCAATTGCCCAGAGAGCCAGAGACAATTGGCCTCATCAGAGGGTTTTCCAGGGATTTATGACAGGAAGTCTGCTGTCCCTCCACCACCTATTGCAGGTGTCTCATCACATGTCACTCGGTGCATGTTTAGAGCAGTCATGGAGGCACAAGCATGTTCCAAAAGGAACTCCAGACAAATGCTCAGCTTTACGGATGCAGCACAGTCTGATATCCATGACTGCCTCCACCTCACGGCTGACACCCTGGATTGATTGGCTGACGCAGTGGAAAGACATTGGTCTAAGACAGATCGTACACTGTCTTAGAACGCACATTGTCTGTGATGGAAAGTCTGGTTGGAGTTGAGCCCTAATTCCTTAGTAATGTTACTTTCCATCAACAAATCATGTAAATTAGAGCAAATTCTTGATAACTTAGTGTCAGATGTAGACCAACAGCATAAGTAAAACTATCAGACAGCATACTACACATGCTCTCAATGTACAAGTCCAATGTATACATGTTCCATCAAAGTTAAATCCATAAGGGCCTTAAATTGTGTTTCAATAAGGTTAAAAATGTTTCTATGATGTTTACTTCACAACAAATTACATACATCTCGTTCACAAAGTTGCAAAACAGTCTCACCCAACGGTGGATTCACTGGGACAAACTGACTAGGGTCTCTTATAGACATCACTCTGAACACTGCAGTTTAGGCAATACATCAGTTTCAAATAAATACTCTGGCCAAATATTCTCAAATCAGTGAGATAAATCACACAAAAAGGAGCATTTGGAAGGAATAAAAGGATTTGTTAGAATGGTGGTGGATATGTTCACAATTAAATCCATGGAATCTTTCTCTGTATGGCTGGTCCAACACCCAGCTGGCCAGCCATCAATGTCCTTTTTCAAACCTGCCTGCCTCTGCTCTGTAAGCGATCTCTTTTCTCTTTGGCAGGTAAAGGTACTGGTGGGTGCATGTGTAAAAATATTATCCTTGCCAAGTAAATGATCAACACTAGCATCTTCTTACATGTGATGACAGAAACAAAACTATTTTAGGTGAGGTTCCTAAATTTTGTTTTAAGAGAAATATTTCTTTGAGGAAAATCTTGTGTGCTATAAACCTGTTCAGAAGAAACCAGGGATTACTAATAGAATAGGAACTCATCGTTGGTGAGACTGCCATGTTTGTCAGTTTATTACAACTACTAATAGATATGAGCATCCTGAGACTAGGCAGGTTTATAAATTCAATCTGTTTGCAATTGTAAGAGCTGTAATCTTGTTTATTTAGCAAGCTACACTGTATGTAAAAGATTTTATGTTGGTAAAACTAACAGAGCACTGTAAGACCATGTGCGTGAACACATTTATGATGCGGCTAGAAAAGATGTAAGAAATGCACTGTCAAAATATATTCTAGTTGCTGGAAGTACTCATAAGTCTATGTTTATTGTGGTACAACTTTTTAATGTCAGTATTAGAGGTGGTGATGTCAGCACTAAAACAATTTATTGGAACTAAATGGATTTTAGAATTACAAAGTGACGGAGGGAAGGGTTTAAATGACTACAGTGGATATAAAAAGTTTACACACCCCTGTTAAAATGCCAGGTTTTTGTGATATAAAAAAATGAGACCATAATAAATAATTTCAGAACTTTTCCTACCTTTAATGTGACCTACAACTTGTACAATTCAATTGAAAAACAAACAAATCTGTTTAGGGAAAAATATCAAAAATAAAAAATGTACAATACGCTGGTTGCAAAAGTGTGCACATCCTTAAACTAATACTTTGCTGAAGCACCTTTTGATTTAATATCAGCATCTTGACTTGGCAATATTTGCTCACTCTTCCTTGCAAAAGTGCTCCAAATCTGTCAGACTGCGATGGCATCTCTTGTGCACAGCCCTCTTCAGGTCACCCCACAGATTTTTTTGGATTTAGGTCTGGGCTCTGGCTGGGTCATTCCAGAAAAAGAAGTTATGTACTCACCATAAATTCCATGTTTGTAGTCCAACTTGCCCTTCATTCTTACATATGGGACCGGAGCTAATCCTCTGCTCCGACTCGGCCTATTTACAAGCTGGAAGACTTCTAGTTGGCTCGTGGCTAGGTAGGTATCCCATGATGCACCAGTACAATCCCCAGATCTTGTTTGCTGCTAACTAATAGACATAAGAACAAAATGCAAAAAGAAGCCCATAATAAAAGGTCTCCAGTGAAAGATAACAATCTATTACCTGTCTCCAGGTACTTCCAGGATGGGTGTAGGAGGGTGGGTTTCTAAGAAAGAAGGGCGAGATGGACTACAAACATGGAACGTTATGATGAGTACATAAATTCTTTATGTTCTGTAGTCATATCTCGCCCTCATTCTTACATATGGGACAGCACCCCTAGCACCTTATTCTTGGGTGGCTCAAGGAAAAATACTCCCGAGTACTGTGGAACCAAAGGATGCTCTACCCCTGGAGGTTAGATCCAATTTGTAATGAGTAATAAATGTGTGAGGGGTAGCCCAAGTTGGTGCTGCACAAATATTATCAAGTGGGACCCTGGCCTGAAAGGCTGCAGAGGTAGACTGAGATCTAGTAGAATGAGCCTTGATTTTGAAAGGTAAAGGTCTACCCTCAGAGGTGTAAATGTAAGCTATACAGCTGGAAATCCAATTTGAGAGGGTTACTTTAGAAACTGGTAAACCTGACCTGGATTCAAAGAAGGAAATAAATAATTGATCTGATTTCCTGAATTCCTTCGTCCTGTGCAAATAAAAACGTAATTGCCTATGAACATCCAACTGATGAAACTTGTATTCTGCTGCGTTGGAGTGGTTTGTAAAGAACACTGGAAGTTCTATGGACTGGTTCAAAGTGTTATGGGAACAGACCTTGGGGACAAAGGAAGGTTTAGTAGGAAGGGATATTCTGTCTTTGTGAAAAATCAGGTAAGGGGGTTTTACAGATAATGCTTGCAACTCTGACACCTGCCTAGCAAATGTGATAGCCACCAAAATCAAAGTCTTCCAAGACAAAAATTTCATAGGCGATGAATAAGAAGGCTCAAGGGGTGGAGACGTCAATTTGGATAGCACAAAATTTAAATCCCATGAAGCAAAAGGTTCCTGAAATGGGGGTCTCAATAAATTGGCACCTTTGAGGAAGGTTTTGCACAGCCTATGTGGCATCAGATTAGAGTCTTGTATGTCTACATGAAAATTAGAAATCTCTGCCAATTGAACCCTCATAGTGGCAGCCGCAGATCCTTGGTGGAAAAGCTCAGACAGGAACTCCAAAACCACCAAGATGGAGGCGGTATAAGGGTCAACATTCTTTTTCTCAGCCTCGATAGAGAATCTCCTCCATTTGCTGAAATACAGTCTCCTAGTGGAGGGTTTATGAGAAGACGTTAGTATATGAGCCACAGAGGGTGAGAAGCCGTGAAGCCTGACTAGGGATGGAACTGGAGCAGCCAAGCTGTCAAATTAAGGGTGTGTAAAGCAGGATAAATCGAGTTTGACATGTGTGTCAAGAGATCTGGTACTGGGTCCAGAATCCAAGGATAGTCTAGGAGAAGAGGCCCGAGAAAGAGGAACCAAACCTGACGAGGCAGTAAGGAACAATGAGGATCAGTTTGCTTCCCAGTCGTTTTGCTTTCTGAATAACCTTGGGTATGAGAGGAAAGGGAGGAAAAGCATAGAGGAGACCCAGGGGCCAATCGTGAACAAGTGCATCTCTGGGTGACTCCCCAAGAGGGGGAATGAGGGAGAAATAGCTGCTGCATTTGGCGTTGATCGGGCTGGCAAAGAGATCGCAGCAAGGCTGTCCCCATCTGTGGAAAATCTGCTCTGCTATTTCCTGTTTCAGAGACCACTCGTGAGGCATCAAGATTGCCCAGCTGAGCTTGTCGGCTATCACGTTAGTTGTCCGTGGAATGTGCATTGCCACCAGAAAATGCTGGGAAGATATCTCCCATTTCCAAACTTGAATGGCCTCTTGACAAAGTGGGTATGATCTGGTTCGGCCCTGTTTGTTGACATACCATAATACCGACATGTCTGATTGTATTGCAATCGTCCCCAGAGGCAGAAAGTCATGAAGTGCTTGCAACACCAAGAGCACCGTCTTCATCTTTAGAACATTGATATGCAGATGAGCCTCGTGATCCTGCCATGTGCATTGGTCAGTCCTACCTAAAAAATACCCCCCCCCACCCTATCTGTGAGGCATCCGTGGTCACAGTGGCAACGGGTTGGCGAGGAACAAATGAAGTGCCCGTGGTTAACTGATTAGGTAGAGTCCACCAAATGAGGTCCTTCTTGCAAAAGTCTGTCAGCAGTATGTGATGAGATAATGGTAGGTGCTGAAGGGACCATTTGGACGACAGCAGCCACTGAAGAATCCTTAAGTGTAGTCTGGCTAGCAGTACTAGTAAAATGGTGGAAGCCATGGTCCCTAGAATTTGCAGAATAGTCTTGGCCTTGACCTTTCGTAAGGGAAGACGACGTTGAATTTGAAGAACCAGATTCTGTGCTCTTTCTACAGGAAGATGAGCCAACATGTTTACTGTGTCTAACTCTGCGTCTATAAAATTCACAGATTGAGAGGGCAATAAGGCAGATTTTTCCCAATTTATAGAAATCCCCAACTGGGCACAAATTTATAAAGTAGCATCCCTGGTCTGAAGTAGTAGATGCCTGGTGGGGGCGGTCAAGAGCCAGTCATCCAGATATGGAAACACCTGGAATCCTCGACGTCTCAGGTGAGCTTTCACTACTGCCATACACTTGGTGAACACCCTACCCTGGGGGCTGTGGTGAGATCAAAGGGCAGAGCACGAAACTGGTAATGACTGGCTCCCAGCCGGAAGGTAAATGACTCCTCAACGCCCTGTCCATTTTTATGTGGTGGTAAGCGTCTTGGAGATTTATTGAGCACATCCAATTGTCTTTCCCTAATAACAGGAGTATAGACTGCAGTGTCACCATCTGGAATTTGTCCTTCTTTACTGATTCGTTCAATTTGCTGAGGTCCAAGATGGGCCTCCAGTCCCCTGTACGTTTTGGTACTAAAGAATCTGGAGTAAGTTCCGGATCCTATTTGGTCTGCTGGGACGGTTTGGATGACTCTTTTTGTCAGCAACTTGTTGATCTCCACAGTTGCTTGATCCCTGTGATTGGGTGGAACATCTGGGATACTCTTGGGAACATAAGGTGGAAGAGAAAAGGGTATGACAGCCTCTGGTAATAATTCTTTGTACCCATTTGTCTTGAGTGATACTTAGCCAGACTTCTGGATACAAAGAAATGCGACCCCCGACCGGCTCCAGAGAAGCACAGTCGGGCCCCACATCAGGAGCGCTGGTAAGGTCGGCCCTGAAACAAATTGCGGCCTCCTTGGTATTGCAGTCTGCCCCTGCCTCTAGGGCGACGTCTACCATTTCCTCCTCCTCTGCCTCTGAAGGAGGAGTCACCCTGTGCATCTTGGAAAAACCTCTGGGACTTCTTGAACCACATTTTATCACCCCTCTGACCCTTAAGGTATGGTCTAGAGGGGACAGTAAGATATACTCCCACAGCAGAGAGTGTTTTTCCTTCTTACTCGCACCGGGTGAGAGTGTTCTTTACTTTGGGTCCAAAAAAATGAGGAACAGTCATTGGTAAAGGTAGATGTGAACGTTTCCGCAAAATTACACAAACACATCCAGGAATGATGTCTTAAGGAAATTCTTGAACACGCTGCTCTACTCGCTCCATCGGCTGCATACGAAATAAGCCTCATGGACGAGTTGACAATAGAGTTCAAGGTGGACAACTGGGCAGACACCTTGTCAGGGTCTCCCTCAGTATATGTACCTTGTAGAGAATCTCCTAACTCCTTAAGGAGATCTTCTGAAGCCTCGTGAAGTGTGTAAGGTAGTTCAGTGATCTAAGAGTAAATGCCACTGAAGAGAAGATACACTTCCCGTATATGTCCATTGTTCGAGACTCCTTATTCGGCGGATGAACAGAAGTAGTAGTCTCCACTAGCTCCTTCTTAGCAGCCGCCACCACCATGGCATCTACGAGAACACCTTTAGATAAAAATTCCTTTTCTCTGGGTGCAGAAAGAAACTTATTTGGTCTCCTGTGGACTAGTTTCACGGCATCAGGAGTATCCCACACCTTCAGACTAACTAGCTCCATCAGTTCATCAAAAGGTGGAGACACCCAAGAGGCTGATGGTTGACACCTGAAAGCCTTCAGGTACACTGACTCCTCATCAGAAGCAATGACAGTGGGCCAGCCGCACCACTGCTTAAAGATTTCCAGGATGACTACGAAGGAGACATCATCAGAGGATGACTTATGGGACCCTTCTGACTCCTCGAGGTCAGTGTCGGAAGTCAAAGACTCATCCTGGGAGTCTGCTTCCTCTTACATGTTCTCTTCCGTGGGGGCTCTACGGAAGGATATTCCGGGGAGGTCTCAGAAGAGTAGGGGGCCACCAGCCAATGGCTCATGAGGCTGCGGGTTTCTGCTGTCCAGGGAGGGAGTAGGAGCTGAGAAAGAAGTAGGTGCCTTAGGGGGGAGAGTGTTGGTACCCCTGGTAGGAGCTGAAGATTGGGACAGCACACTCCTCATCATCTCGAATGCCGACCTCTCTGGGTCCAAAGACCTTGGCGGCTCTGAAGAGGCCAAGGATGCCATCGGTTCCAGAGCCATCGGCACAGAGATAGATGTAGGATCCGAACTCACCCTCACCGACATGCCGATACGGAGTCTCAGAACCAAAGAGGCTTGGTTCCAGGCGTCCCTGTCAGGGCCGACCAGGGAGCTTTGGCTCCTAGACACCACGGATGGCACCGAGAGTGTCGGAGCAGGACTCTGCTCCAAAACAACCACTGGGGGAGCTGGAACAGAGGGTTCCACCAGTGGTACCAAACACTCCGTCTCCGAAAGGCCAGCATGGTTCGGAGGAGAAATCACCGAAGGGGGCATAACGAGCTGAAGTGGCTCTGGAATGGACTGGGTCAGAGCCAACAACAATTTTGGTAAGGCAGGCGACTTCAAAAGTCTCAGCACTACCATCTCCACATATCCTTCCGATAAACTCCTGGAAGACCTGGAGGACAGAGCAGGAGAAAGGGATCTGTGCAGTACTGGTGACTTCAATGTAGGGGAGACCGGTAATGGTTCCTTAGACCAGCTCCGTTGAATACTCTCAGTGGTCGGCACTGAGCTACTTGGCGCCGACCCTGTAATCACAGTAGTACAATTCTCAATCGGCTCTGAACTCTGTGGAGCCGAAGAGACAGTAAATTTGTCAGGTTTAGTAATTTTAAGAGGAAGCTCCGAGACACCAGCTGGATCGGCTCTGATCCCATATGCAAGAATGAAGGCAAGATAGGACTACAGAACATCTTTAATTTTCTTCTGGTGAAGCCATTCTTTTGTTGATTTGAATGTATTCTTGGGGTCATTGTAATGCTGAAACGTGAAATTCCTCTTCATCTTTCTAGCAGATGCCTGACAGCTTTGGGCCAAAAGTGACTGGTATTTGGAACTGTACATAATTCCCTTCACTTTGACTAAAGCCCCAGTTCCAGCTGAAGAAAAGCAACCTCAAAGCATGATACTGTCACCACCATGCTTCCCCGTGGGGATGGTGATCTTTTGGTGATGCAAAGGGTTGTTTTTGCGCCAAACATACCTTTTGTAATTGTGGCCAAAAAGTTCAACTTTGGTCTCATCACACCATAATACATTTTCGCACATGCTTTTGGGAGACCTGATATTTATTTATTTATTTGCATTTGTTTACTGGGATGGTCCATTGGGCCAAAAAGTACCCATTTTCAGTGGAGGCCCGGGGAGAAAAGTTCCACATACAAAAGACATTTAAATACAATCACATTTTCTACATAAAAAAAAAAAATACATACACACACACACACACACACACACACATATATATATATATATATATATATATATATATATAGTTTTGCAAATTTTAGCTGGGCCTGGATGTTTTTCTGTGTAAAAAAAAAAAAAGCTTCCATCTTGCAACCCTATCCATAGTCCAGACATATGGAGAATACAGGAGATTGTTGTCACATGTAGTACACAACCACTACTTGCCAGAAATTCCTGCAGCTTCTTCAGTGTTGCTGTAGGTCTCTTGGCAGCCTCCCTGACCAGTTTTCGCCTTGTCTTTTCACCAATTATGGAGGAATGTCCAGTTCTTTGCATCGTCACTGCTGTCCTATATGTTCTCCACTTTTTGATGACTGCCTTCACTGTGTTCCATGGTACATCCAATGCTGGGAAATTTTTTGTACCCATCTCCTGACTGATACAAAGGTAAGCTCTCTGCGAACCATGGCTTTTGCTGTAGCAGGCAACTGAGTAAATGCCAGGAAAATCCTACTAGGACAACTGAATTTTATTTGGGGTTAATCAGAGTCTCTTTAATTGATAGCAGGTGTATACCCAAGAAGACTGAATGCTGTAATTAAATCAAAAGGTGCTTCAACAAAGTATTAGTTTAAGGGTGTGCACACACAACAAAGTATTAGTTTAAGGGTGTGCAAACTTATGCAACCAGTGTATTGCATGTTTTTTATTTTTTATATTATTTTTCCCTAACATCATCATGGAACTCAAACAAAAACATTGGTAACCTCCAAACTCTGGACCCCACCCAGTTCGGGTTTGTGAAAGGAAGATCATGCCTCCTGAACCTGATCGACTTCTTTGAGGCAGTCACCAAAGCTGTAGACGAGGGTAAGGTGGTTCACACAGCCTATCTTGACCTCGCGCCAAGGCTTTCGACACCATCCCCCATTCTGGAATTATAGATACACTCACTAAACTAGGCATAAATCCTTACATCACAAGATGGGTTGCCAAGTGGCTCACTGACAGAACCCACACTGTAAAAGTTGCAGACTTCAAATCTGACTTCAAACCAGTGACAAGTGGAGTACCACAGGGTTCAGTCCTGGGACCTCTCCTGTTTGGCAACTACTTCTCCGAAGTACAGGCTAACACAGAAGGCCTTTGGCTAACGAAGTTCACAGATGACTGCAAACTAGGAGCCATAGTTGAGTCCCCAAATGATGTGGACATCCTACAGAAGGGCCTCACTGAGACATGCCTGGTGTCAGAGCCATGGCCTCAAGCTCAATGCCAAAAAGTGCACTGTCATCCCCTTTGGTAAAAACTCTGTACCCATGAACTACCACATAGACGGCAGTCTACTTAATGCCGAATGTGTGATGAGACCTTGGGACCCAGGTAGACAGTAGTCTCTCCTTTGATAATCACATCCCCACAGTAGTCAGGAAATCCTTCTACGTGGCACACCTCATCACAAGAGGGTTCTCATCCAGGAAAAGAAAGGTCTTTGTTCCCCTCTACTCGACACTCATTAGACCCATTATAGAGTACAACGCCCCTTTTGGAATGTACCTCACAAGACATCTGCAGCAGCTGGAAAGGCCACAGAAGTACCTCACAAAGAGGATTACTGTCCTTAAACAGATGCCCTACACTGACCATCTCAAAAAACTCCAGCTTTACTCCTTGGCATATCGCGTACTCTGAGGTGATTTCTGCCTAACATATAAAGCTATGTCAAACCCAGAACTGTTGGACATGCTGCACCTAAAGAAATCCCAATCAGTCAGAGCTACACGCTCTAGGGACCTAAACCTTGTCACCATAATAAACAGGACATACTGAAGGGACAGATTCCTGTCCCAGAGACTTCCCATACTCTGGAACAAGCTACCCATCTATGTCAAGCAAAGTTCCTCATTAGCACTTTTCAAGAAAAATCTTGATGAGTGGATGGGAAACGGGAAATACACCCCGGGGATAACTTCTGTGGCTCTGCTCGACAGGGGCACAAGAAAGTAACTTTCTTGCGTGGCATAAGCCAGGGAATCTTGTTGGCTAGGCTTACTTAGGCCCTTGGGCCAATAGCCTGGTACCTACCTATGAACACACACATGGGTAGAGCAATGGTGCAGCAGACAGTGTTGTCGCCTCACACCAAGAGGTTAACTAGTATGATTCTCAATTGGGGTGCTTTTTATACAGACTCTGCATGTCCTCCCTGTGTTTGCGTGGATTTCCCCTGGGTGCTCCGGTTTCCTCCCAAATTCTAATGATGCAATAGGTGGTTTTAATACTTTAAGTTGGCCATAGTTATGATGTGTGTGTGTGTGTGTGGTGTGCAGGTACGGCTAGCCACCCGGCAGTGTAAAATTTGGATCTAGATTGTCACTGTTGAAGTGACACCCAGGCCACATGTGCAAAAATAGGAAAAAGGGGTTGTGGATGGATAAATGGATACTTAACACACACATGTATATATTTTTTATTTTCACAGACATTTATGTACAGTGCAGTCAATGTGACTCAAGTTAGATGAATTTGCCAGTGATAACTTACAGACCTATTAGGACATAGACTGATGGAGTACAGCAAGATTCTGGTAGGCAATGTGCCCAGAGGGGTGGCATTTGTAAGTATTATAATCAAAATGTTTTATCTGAACCTGGAATTTTGAGAAAGTATTTCTTTGATATTAACAAAGTTAGCTTACCAGAAATGATAATCTGAGAATTGTTGTTTAGCTATAGGAGCATGTAGGACAAGACCTGGGTGGCTTTGACTTCTAAAGATGTACGAAGAGGGTTCCCTTATCATTTTGGCTGAGAGGAAATTGTGCTACTGTGTAGGAATTTGAAAATTTGAGTGTGTATGTCAGATCTTTGTGTGACTGAGAATCATTTCACGTTTTGTAGTATTGTGCACTGATGTTTATGCTTTGGGGAGTGTGTGAGATGAACCTGCAGATTATTTTGGTGATTGTCTGAATCACTGTGGAGTTCCTTTTTGAGCTGTATGCTATTAGTGGGAGTCCATATTTTACTTGACCAAGTAGTACGCCCTTTGCAAACTGCTACTCTGGAGTACCTGGAAAGAAAGGATTCTGTTGGTACGTATTTGAATGAAGAGCAATTTTCCAAAACATGTTGGTGTCAAAGATTAGTAGCACAGAGGGAGTTTTGTTTAGATCATGGTCCAAATTAGAACTAGTCTGTACTGATCCACAAAGGCTCAAATTTCTACCACTTCTACATAGTATATTTTTTATAAAAAGTTTTGCAATGCTTAGGGCAACTCACTGGCACAGAGGTAGGTCATCTGGTGACCTGAGTTCAGGAATGGACTCGAGCCACTGCTAGGGCTGACCTGGGGGAGAGAGGGAGTAAAGAAATCAGCATCCCTCTCTCCTACTAGGCTTGTGAGACCAGGAACCTCACAAGACATCCATTCAGATTAAAGGTATATGACAACATAGTCTCCGAGGTCACTGCACTAGCAACTCCCCCAGTAGGGGCTTTGACTAGCACCTGGTAAAAACAATGGCTTCTGTCTTCACACAAGCAAAACCCTGATGGACTCCCTGAGACTATAAATTGCCAATTTCCTGGATCATGGTGGCCCACCTGAGAAAAGTTTACAATGGGGACCCTGACAGAGTAATCGAGGGATCACCTTGGGATGAGTGGAATTGGAATCCAGAAGTATAGCTGAGGGCTGAATGGTAATGAAGGGGGAGGAGGGAAAGGAAAAAAATGTCTGCAAAGCTATCCTGGCTTCATGGCAGAGGAACAAAGCCCTGACTGGTACTCAGATAAGCTGGAATCAATAAGTGACCAGGTCCCTGAAGAAAATGATAAAAATAAGAATCTGACAGTGGCTCACTGGGGAATAAACCACTAACTGCCCTGAAGGGACATTTTAAGCCTAATCATGTCATCCCATTAGGAGTTCAAATTACACTTACCATGATTTTTATTCCTGTGCTTCCCATTTCTGAATGGGTGAATGTTTTTGGAATCATACCATTGATGATTTAAAGAGGACACTGCTGCAGGACAGAAAATTTAGACTCTGCCTCTATCCACTACTAATACAAAGACTTACCCATCCCAGGGGAGGAAGCTGGCCCAACTTGATGTAGTGCTGGCAGCCATCAACATAAAGGGTTAAGGATATGTGTGATATTATAAAGCTGGGTACACAACATCTTCTTTGTGCATAGTACTGCATGCAAAGAAGGCTGGCACAGTAAAATCTTCATGTACATGTGGCTGAAGACATCTATCACCATGGGATGATTAGCATTTGTAAGAAGAAAAACATCCTTCCCAAGGACAACTATCACTGGAATTTGACTCTAACCCCCCCACCCTGGAATACATGTTGAGGCACCATGACAAATCCCCTCAAGAAGGAATGACCCCTACATGAGGTCATGCAAGATTATAATGTCCATAGCAATGAGGGAATGAAGGAGTCCCACAGAGTTCTAGAGGGGGGGGGACTACATGATTAGGGAAGGGGGAGCACACAAATTTCTGTAATGCGATTTCACAAACAAAACAGATGTTTTAAGTGGCAATCCTTTGGGAGAATTGGTCTCTCACAGCAACACTTAATGCTGACTTTTTTTCCAGGAATATCAGCAGCTACCAAATAAAGTTGTTAAACACACAGCAAAACACAAGTTGGTAAAATGAAAATCAAGAGATAAAGCAGAAGCCAAGAGGTAAATAAGAATCGCATGAAATTAACAGTTTTTTACTATAGCAACACAAAATGATCTAAAATAAGTGTGGATTATACTTCCTATTACATACAAGCGTCATTAAATAAGTCCAACAAGGCTAACTACGAGGTCCCAGGCTTAGGGAAATCACACGGCTTTCTTCAACTATGTCCAGAAAATTTGCGGTAACACACAGTAGTATGCTGAACTGGTGGTGAATGGTACCACCTTCAGCTACCAGGGTTACACAGCAAATCTGCTGATAAATTCAGCTCAAAGACACCCCCAGCTCCACCAGGTGAAATCCCCTTCAACATATTTGCCCTAGCTATCATCAGGGACCAGGTGCTGACAGCACTCACTAAAGACAAGAACACAGCCTCCATGGGCCCTGACATCATCCTCAGTTGCCTTCTTAACAGTCTAAGACATGACCTATCAAGACCACTTGAGGCATTCTTCAACTACATCCTAGAAACAGGCTAACTTCCAAGTGAATGGAGTACCGTAATAGTCAATCCCTTCCAAAAGGGTGTACCATCAACTGACCTAGGGAATTACTGACCCACAAGCCTAATATGCAAATCCAAGGAATGAATTATCATGGAAATGATAAACAAGGGCATTGGGATGGGTACAGTGTCTGTAGGTTGCCAATATGGCTTTAAGGAAGGTCATGCCTACTTAACCTGGTAGACTAGTTTCAGTTGGTCACCAAGGGAATTGTCGAATGAAAAACCGTGCATACAGCATATTTTGACCTTGCTAAAGCAACTGATACAATGCCCACTCAGTAATTGCTGACAAGCTCTCTGAGCTAGACGTGATTCCTTATACAACTCACTTGACTGCTGACTGGCCTCACAGACAGGACCCAAGAAGTCAGGATGGTGAGACCACCTCCACCAAGAGACTGGTCACCAGCAGAGTATCCAGGTCTCTGTGCTGGGCCCGCTCCTGTTTGCTATATATTTCTCAGAAGTAAGGCTAACGTTTAAGGCCTCTGGCTCACCAAGTTCGCAGAAGACAGTAAACTGGGAGCAATTATAGATTCCGCAAAGACACCATCATCTTGCAAGAGGGTTTAACACAGACGAATGGGTACCAAAGCTATGGCCTAAAACTCAATGCTAAAAAATGCATTATAATGCCCTTTGGGAAACAGTCAACACATGTTAATTACTCCATCGATAAAACGCACCTAAGAGTCGACCCAGTAGTAAGGGTCTAGGAACATAAGTAGACCGCAATCTGGCCTTTGACCATCATGTAGTATAGCATCCAGGCCAAAGGAAGTTATTGTACCATTCTACTTGGTCCTTATCAGACCTGCCATTGAATACAGTGTCCCCTGTGGCATGAATTTAACCAGACACTTGCAACAGTTGGAATGCACACAATGGCACCATCAGAATTCACGACATGAATACCCTTGTCCTATACTGATTGCCTAAAGGTTTGTCATTGTATTCAGTCTTCTACAGGCTGCTGAGAAGGGATCTTTGCCTGGCTTACAAGGCTTCCTCAGACCCAGTCGCATAGAAACACTTGCACATGTGCAAAACAAACAGCACCACAAAAACTAGGTTCAAGGATCTGAACTTCACTTGTGACAAACAGAATGAACTAGAGAGATGGGTGCGTGTCGTAAAGGATTTCCAACACTATGGAACAGCCCCCCCCCCCCCATCAATGTAAAACAGAGTTCATCCCTGACCCTATTCAAATGAAACTTTGACAATTTGATGGGAAATTGTAAATTTACCTCCAGTCTGGCGGCCATCAGTAAGAAAAGCATTATCCTAGTACCACCCCCTTACAAATCCTTAGTTACCTCCTAACTAACATGCCCCCCATACAGACACCCATGTTACTCACTATCCAAACAGTTTGCTGTGCACCTCTAGGGTTGTAAGGGCTCCAGTAATAGTAAACTAGTAATAACCTATGAACATATACTGATGACCTATACACATCCTAATAAAGGGGGTGTTTGGCTGCTTTAAGTCCAGAAAGAAACATTTGCCTGCAGCTATATTCCATTCACATTCATTAATGCAATGCAGCAATGATCCTTATGGTTAGTATCAAACACTGTAAATTTATTTATCCTGCAGTTTTGTATGTTTAGAAAGTGATTATGACATCTCACTTATGGCCAGGGTTAAAAGGGTACTTGACCAGCAACCTTACCTGGCTAATAAGTTAAATGCAACAACAGAACATTACAAGAGGTTCAGCAGCATTAAACATACAATTTTCAGTTTTCTCAAACACATTTTATGAACTTTCTTTATCTATACACAACAAACATCTTCTTAAAACTGGAGCACAGAAAAGTTTAACGATAACTGTGTAACACAGTATTCTTACATACTATAAACCCACTCAGGTTACCAAGTTTAAATCTTACCCTACGACTGAGCCTGGTGTCATAGCTTTGACGTCTGTCATTAAATTGGAACCTCCTGAAGAATCTGGTTGCATATGAAATGTTTTATGCTTTTTTCCATTTCCTTTCTCCAATGTTAGTTGTGGCCTTTTTACTTTCACATGCGTCTTTGCAGAAACTGGAGTAGGAGTTCTATGTCCCTGCTCTACTACCTGCAATGATGCTGCAGATACTGAAGAGGCCTGTAAAGATGCTGGAAGACGCTGGTGAGAAAAGCCAGCAGTACTGGGAAGGTCTGTAAGCTGTAGGATGGTAGCAGATGTATTACTGTGATCTAAATGTGCAGAACCTATTGCAGGTTTATCTTCCAAAACCTGTGCCACATGCTGTTGCAAATGAAAGGAATCTTCTTGGTCAGAAGACAAATGAGTTACCTGCATTCCAACAGCTGAAGCTGATGGAAGCACACAGACACCTGATGTCACAGTTAAAGTGTTCATGTTTGGGCTTGGAGATGTTCCTAGTTCTGAGAAAGCTGCATTTGACTGCAAGGATGCTGACTGTTGTGAACCTGTTTTGTACAGGCTGCCTATAGACCCTGCTACATCAGAGGAATCATGTAGTCTTGGACTTTTAAGGGTAACTGAAGGCTGATGCAAAATACTTTCAGAAAGGGAGCTGTCAGTAGTAGTTTGCGTGGATGAAGTCTGTATAGCTACACTATGGACAGATTTATTTGGAGTTGATCCATGCAAATGACTTGTGGAAAGATGACTGACATCCTGATCAGCAGCACTTGAGGTGCTACCAACAGCTGTTGTCACAGTAATAGTCTTGGTTTGTGGAGGCAAAGGTGTTTGTTCAAAATACACTACTCCAGATTTTGACTTCTTGATGATGGCAGGAACTGTTCGATGAGGTGTAGCATTTGGAAGACTGGCTAAATCTACCAAGCCTGATTGGTTAGTTGTCCCTCCAGAATGCTGAGAGGTAGAAAAATTAATCAAAGTCAGGTTGGGAACAATTTCAGATGGACTTACTGCAGACTGAACACCAGATGGAGCAGGCTTCTTTTTCCTTAAATGTATTTTAGACAGTAACCTCTTTCTGCTAAGGCTAGACGATGGAGCTTGAACAGTGGAACTGAGGTCAGACCTCTGACTCAACTCTGATACAAGATGCTGAGAATCTTGATGAGGCTGTACGCCAATTAATAAGCCAGAAGCAGAACTGCTGATTGCAGACTGAAAACCAGTGGGAGTAGTTGCTGGGAAAGTACGTAACTGTGGACAATGTGATATTGGTAGCAGTCCTTTGTTAGATGAAGGAAAAACAGTCTGGTGAGGTGGTAATGCAGCACTTAGTCCTGGAGTTAATGTAAGCCCGGTTCCAATATGTCCAAGGACAGAAGCTGTTGCATCCATTACAGGTGCTGCAGGACTTACAGAAGATGTAAGCTGTATTTTTTGTGTAACTCCATTTGGAAGTGTTTGAAGAACATACAAAGGCTGCATATGTTGATTGACAACAATTAATTTTTCTGTTGCAGATGTCAAATGAGATGTGGTTTGCACTGCAGCATTTGTCACTTGGGAAGGGCCAGGACTGTCTGCTGAATTTGAGACATACTTCTGACCCTGCATTGGTACAGAGGGAGAAACAGGAACCTGGACATTTGGAGTTCCACTTCTGCTTATATCTTGACTGCTGGCATGCCCCTGATCAACCTGACTGCAAGAAGGGCTAGCTATATGCTCTGTTTCTATATGTCCTTGAATGAAATGATCTGGGGTCACCTGACCTTCATTAGTAGACTTGACAGCCTGTGACAACAAGTCTGCATCATCAACATCATCATCATCATCATCTTCACTAGATGTAGTAGACTTTTCAGAAACACCTTTCTCAACAGTCTCCTCAGGAGACAGATTCAGCATCTCATCATCACCTGCACTTGTCAACTGGGACTCTGAGATTACCGGAAGATTGCTATGATTCTGACTAGGTACAGTAGGATTACGAGTTGTTAAAACAGACAGATCAGAAGGAAGCTCCAAAGGCAGCTCAAACTGTTCTTCTGCAGATATTGAAGAAGAAACGCCAGTGTCTACTGGCTCAGTGTTAGACAACTGCTGAGAAAACACTTCAAATAAACCCATGTCTTTTCCTCTATTACTGTCCAAACCCAAGCCCTCACTTAGTGTTAACAATTCAGATGACGATGACTCAGGGCTTTCTCCCAATGCCTGCATAGAAGGAGTGTTCTTTAAGACAAAATCCATAATATCATGGGGGAGAATGTTGCCACAGTCATCACTGTTATTGTTATTGTCAGAGTCAGATTTAAGCAGCTCTGTATTGAATGAATCCAGTATGTTTTTATCTGAAGGAGCATTTGCATGGGCTCTTCGACTCACATCCAAGGTTCCAAGTTGGGCATCTAAGGAATCCTGCCCTTGTGGCTTAACCCTGCTCACCGGAAGGCAGTTCTCCATCTTCGAATCACTGGCCTTATGATCAGAACCACTCTTAGCAGCCAATTCTTTTTCACTAGCTTGCTCATGCTGATCAAGTTCTGCACGCTTTAACCTATTTTCTTTCTTGTTTCCTTTATTTACCTGAACCACCTTTCCAGGTTTTGCAGAACTAGCAGTGTCACTTTCTGCCTCATCATCTACGCCATCAAGCTGTGCAATCTTGGCACAAACTTCCTCCTGCCGGAAAAACCTGCAAGGCAGAAATTTCGGCTCCACCCCTGAGGTAACAACAATTCTAGTAAAACTGCAATAGCAATCATCATCTTCAGAATTTGTGCTTACATTATCAACTGTATCTACTGAACTTATACTTTCAGTCTGATCATGTGTTTTTGATGTTAGAATGTCTTCCTTATGTCCTTTGGTTCTTTGGTATGAAGTATGTCCAAGACACTTGACAGAACCCATGCAAGAATAAGATGGAAATGCCTGCATGAAGCCAGCTTTCCCACCTTCATCCAATCTTCCATCTCCAGTGGATGTACACAGCCTCTGAAATGGACTGCCATAATTCAGCACTTGTGCTGAAATATCAGCTGAATGATTTCTGAAAGTTCTGAAAACTGCTGAGTGGGTGTGCCTTGAACCTGCCTTTGCAAAACAAGAATTACTGGCTGGAATCTTTTCTTCTGAACTCTTTTCAAAGGCTAGCTTCCTTAGGCCAACATTCCTGGTTTTATGATCACAGGCCACCTTACAATCAATGTCAGATTTCTGGAGATCCTTGGTAAAGGAACCAAAAACTGTTCTGATTACAGGGATATTTGTATTAACAAGCCAACGATTACATAACTTTTCAGGCTGTGTGTCAGAAAAATCACACTGATGTTCACCCCTGCTTATGCAGGGGTAGCGGTTTAGTTTGAGAGCACTAGTTTTACAATAAGACAAAGTCCTAGGGGTATTTTCAGCTCTCCCTGTATCACCGTATTCCGCATACTTCCTGCTCCTTCTTTTGATTTTGTGTGTTACACTACTTGCAACTGTTCCAGTGCTTGCATCACCTTCAGACCAATCATCCACACCATCTAACTGAGAAACTCTCTGAGGCTCATTCTCCTCCTCTCTGAAAAAACTGTGTGCTCCTAGTCTTTCTTCTTGCCTTGATGTGACAACAGTTCTGCTGAAGTTATAATAGTAGCCATCATCTTCTTCAGAAGATGAACTTAAATCATCAGCCCCATCTACCTGTCCTTCTGCAGATTTTTTACCTCTCTTTTTCCCTGTTGAACTGCTATAGAATGGAATGTCTTCCTCACCATACGAGCGTACACCATACAAGGGAGTCAGTCCGTAGAACATGTTGGATCGTGCCCGTGCACTGCGCCTTGGATATCTCCTTTTAATTGTACTATTCTCTTGCGTTTTGTTTTCATCTGTCAAAGGAAGGTCACTATCTTGAACAGTACTCAAATACGCAATGCTGTCTTCGTGCTCAGATGTAGCCGAATCACTTGGTTTGGCACTGGCATTATTGCTCTCTAACCTTTCAGAAGCTGTAGCTAATATAATCAAGTCAGCTCTCGCTGCACCATGACACTGAGAGTCAGATACACTTTCCTGCAACAAACTTCTAGACTGGTTTTCAGAGTCCATCCTTAATGGCGTTAAGGTTACTTTAACAGTGCGCTTCCGTGGAGACTGTGATTCATCTGTGGATTTATCACTGTGCATAGACTGAATTTTAGAAATCTGTTCCACATCTGACCTAGATAATACCTTGTTCCCAGTACTACATAATTTCCCTTCGGAGCACTTTTTCTCATTTTCACTTAAAATCGGACCAGTTAAGTTTTTACCCATACTAAGAGATACTCTACTGCTAGCCATCAGCTCATCTGAATCGGAAGACAATTTATCTGAATTTCTCTCCTTAGAAAATTCTTTCAGCAATGATTTTACTATACGTCTTTTTTCTTTGGTGCTCGCACCTGTACGATCATTAAATGACGTATTGCCTATGCCAGAAAAATGGAGTCGCTTTTTATTAAATTCTGGGGTTTGTAAGTAAATTGTTCCTTTTTTTTCTATTTGCAGAGAATCCTCTTGCCAGTCGCTAGAGACCCTTAAGCCTTTCTGATGCAAATGTGAACATAAAGATCCTTTAGAAGGAAATATTACAGAAGCTGGTTCAGGCAGTAGTCCACCTATATTATCACTTGATTCTCTGGGTAACGTAATTGGAGACTGTGCAGGCATGGTTTCAGCAGCAAAAGAATTCATCTGAATAGATGCTTCAAGAGCTGGCTCACTTCCACTTAAAGCAGCTGCCTTGTCTACCTTTGACGAAGCAATTCGGGATGAAATATCTGAAGATGCCGTGCAGTCTTTTGAAGCCATTAATGGACTTAACAGCTGAGGTGCTGCAGAACCATCCAGTATATCACATTTCACACCATTAGAAGTAACAGTTCTTTTATGGACAGATGCAGCAGAACTGCCATGCATTAAGTTAGTTTGCGTACTTGCAGAACTTTCAATTGTTTTTAAAGTCTGTTCTCTGTCCAACAATGTTACAGGCATTGAGGATGCTGGAGATATATGGGTTCTTACACAAGAGGAACTTGCTCTACCTGGTGATTTACTCTTGAACTTAGACAGTTGTGGTGACAAACTGCTGTGTCTTCTGGACCCAATGCTCCGCAACCCTGAACAAAGTAATGGATCTCCAACCGTGACAACTGCATGAGACACTGGAGTAAGGTTTCCTGCATTAGACAAAGAGGAAATGTTTTTATTAGACATGCTAAAAAATTCTAAAAGCAAATTATTTTCATCCCAAACCTATGAAGGAACACTGCACATTAAATCACTTCATTCCTACACTGTAATGTGTTGTTTCAACCCTTAACTCGCAAAGTAGTCACCACTCCTTTTCATTTACCAACACTGTGGTCAGTACTAAGCCACATGGCTCCTGGAATATCAAACTCTACCAAGACCAACCTCTGCCAGTACCTCATCCAAACATTAAATCTGTAAGATGTAAATCTGCTTTCCAAAACATGAACATTACCTATTGCAATGCAAAGGATCCCACCCAACAAAGTGAGAGGTGTGTGCTTACAAAGTTAAGCTAACAGCTACAGACTAAGAATGATAATTCTAAACAGATGGCAAAATTGCCTTTGTAGCACTTATGCATCTGTCCACTCATACCCCTCCATACAAGAAGCTGAACATGAGGGAATACACTTCTGGAAGGCATTATTATTAAACGCTTTCAAAAACATTATATACAAAATAATACTTGCATTTTAAATACAGCACCACTTCAGGAACTGATCACCAGTTTCAACAAAAAGTACAGTTTTGTACCTACCATAAATGCAGATGTTCGAAGATCCACATTGCTGCAGTCATAACTTATGGGTAGTCCGCTGTCCTCGGTCGGCCCGAATACCAAAGTATTAGGCTGACGTCGGTCATGGGCGCTCAGATCTGACGTCAGAACGTCAAGGTATTAAAGCGCATGACCGACGTCATTTCCTCAGTCTTTTCTTGCCCCAGATGTCAGAAGGCCCTAAAAATAAAGGCCACAGCCAAAAATAGAATAACTCCCTAAATCCATGCACAAAAAACAGCTACAACCCAAATCAAGCCACCACTCCAAACTACAGAGGGGAAGGAGGGAGGGAAAATTGGACTGCAGCAATGTGGATCTTCGAACATCTACATTTATGGTAGGTACAAAACTGTACTATGTTCTTCATCTCACATTGCTGCAGTCATAACTTATGGGTAGAATCCCAAAGCAGAGGTAAAGGGAGGCTGGCAAAATCATAAAGCATTGGGGGCTGCCAAAATGCCCTGTAAGATTGCAGTGGCAAATCCAGCCCTAGATTTGGAATAAAGAGGAAGATGGTAATGTTTAGAAAAAGTGTGCACTGAACTCCAAGTAGCTGCTTCCAAAATATCTTTAGTAGCTACCCCCCTTAAAAAAGCAGTAGAAGTGGCAGTAGCCCTAGTGGAGTGAGGCCTGATTCCAGCTGGAATCTCCTTACCATGATGAGAATAACAAAAAGCAATACAAAAGCCAATCCACTTAGAAATAGTTTGTTTTGAAACAGGTTTCCCTGAGAACCCAAAGCAAAAGAAACAAACAACTGCTGAGACTGTCTGAACCCTTTAGTCTTGCTCAAATAATAACGCAACTGCCTGTGAATATCCAAAGTGTGCAAGATTTTCTCCCCTTTATTTTGGGGATCTGCATAAAAAGTAGGCAAATGAATAGATTGGTTCAAGGCCACATTTGAAACCACTTTAGGCATAAAAGTAGGGTTAGTACGCAGAGATACCCTGTCCTTATGAAAAATTAGGAAGGGTTCAACTGCCATTAGAGCCTGTAATTCAGAAACCCTTCTAGCAGACGTAATGGCCAACAAAAAAGCAGTCTTCCAAGAAAAAAACTTTAGCTCAGCCGTAGCTGCAGGTTCAAAAGGAGGTAAAGTAAGTTTTTCCAACACAAAATTGAGATCCCAAGCAGGAGTAGGAGCTCTACGCGGGGGTCTTATGTTCTTTGCCCCTCTAAGGAATTGCTTAAACAAAGGATGAGAGAATAATGGTGGATCACAGTCATAGTGAGCAGAAATGGCTGCAGCATGAACTTTTATAGAGGAGAAAGACAAACCCTTGTCCAATAATTCTGTAAGATATTGAAGAGAAACACTCAAATCAGGCCTGGAAACATCAAAGCTCTTTGCTTTGCTCCAAATAAACAATCTCCTCCATTTATCAGCATAAACTTTCCTTGTACTAGGCCTCCTGGCCTCCAAAATAACATTCAAAACTTGTTGAGGAAGCTGCGACCCTCCAGGGTCTAGAACAGAATATGCCAGGCTGTTAGATGCAGGGACTGAATCCTGACATTGAAGAAATGATTGCTCTCCTGAGTCAAAAGGTGCGGAATCAAAGGCAAAGGGTAAGGAGGATCCCGTACTAAACTCCTTAGCACAGGGTACCAGTGCTGTCAAGGCCAGTCTGGAGCTATTAGAATCATGGAGGGCTTGTCCTGTCTGACCTTCAAGAGAACCATTGGAAGAAGAGGCAGAGGCGGAAAGGCATAGACGTGAAGATTGCTCCAACTGAATGATAGAGCATCCACTTTCCAAGCTGTGGGATGAAACATCTTTGTGCAAAACTTTGGCACCTGGAAATTTAGTGGAGAAGCGAACAGATCTATGTCTGGAGTCCCCCATATCATTGTCAACTGTCGAAATACATGAGGATCCAATTTCCACTCGTGGGGATCCACTATCCGTCTGCTCAAAACATCTGCTAAGGAGTTCTGTGCTCCTGGCAGAAACCTTGCTTGAAGAGTGAGTTGCAAACTGAGAGCAGTCTCCCACAAAATCATAGCTTGCCTGCAAAGAGGGTACGAATGGGTTCCCCTTGCTTGTTGATGTACCACATGACAGTTGTGTTGTCTGTTTGAATCAACACCTGCCCTGGGAGAAGTAAATCCTTGAAAGCCATCAATGCAAACTGGACTGCTAACATTTTCTTCAAGTTGATATGTAAATGTTGAAGTCTGACAGGCCACGTGTCTTGAACCCATTTTCCATTGAGGTGTGCTCCCCAGGCCTTGTCCGAGGCATCCGTCGTTAAAATCTGACTTGCCTCTGGTCGGGTCACAGAGAGTTCCTTGTTTAGGTGACATTCCTGAGCCCACCACAAAAATTCCTTTTGAATGCAAGGTATTATCTGAATGACAGTGTCCAGACCTTGGCAGTGTTGTGTCCATACATTTTTGAGATACCATTGTAGCTTCCTCATATGCAGTTTGGCATTGGGAAGCACCAGAATACAAGATGCCATGAACCCCAAGGCTTGAAGGACTGTCCTTGCAGTCAGCCTGGACAGTAGAGACAATTGATGGAAGTAAAGTGTAAGATTCTTTTGCTTGTCCGGGGTCAAAAAGGCCATCTGGGAAGCTGTATTCAGTCTCACACCCAGAAAGCACATTTCCTGAGAGGGTACTAGACTGGACTTTGTTTCGTTCACAGAATACCCTAGGCACCTTAACACTGTCATAACATACTGTAGATGGTGAAGAAGCTTGTGCTTGTCTTGAGCAAGAATCAGGCAGTCGTCCAAATAAGGGTAAATTTGTATTCCTCTTAACCTGAAGAAGGCTATTACTGGAGCCAGAACTTTTGTGAATACTCTGGGCGCAGTAGATAAGCCAAAGGGCAATGCAGAGAACTGATAATGTAAAGTCCCAGCCCGAAAACGCAGGAATCTCCTGCAACTGAGTCTGACAGGAACATGAAGATAAGCCTCTTTGAGATCCAGAGTTACCATCCAGTGATCTTTGCCCAACAGAGGCAGAAGTTGTTGCAACGTCAACATTTTGAATTTTGGAATGTCCAGATATGTGTTGAGGACAGATAGATAAAAGATTGGCCTCCAAGTGTTTCCTTTCTTTGGTACAAGAAATAGGCGAGAGTAAAATCCGAGGCCCACTTCTGACAGAGGGACCTGCTGTATAGCCCCCATTTGAAGAAGTAAAGAAATCTGTTTGTGAGCCTCTGCCCTTTGCTGAGGAGGAACGTCTGGCATGCCTTTGAAAGGAGGCAATGTGTGGAAATAAAACTTGTAGCCTCGGTCTACAATGTCCAACACCCATTTGTCCTGGGTGACTAGAAACCAATTTTGCTTGAAGAGTGCCAACTTTCCTCCCAAAGGAGCTGCCAGGCAGGAAGGATCTGGCAGCTGGAAATGCAGGTCATTGGGCCTGTTTACGAAAGGACTGGCCCCTGCCCTCACCTGTAGATTGTGCTGGTGAACTCCATGGTCTGGGCCTGAAAGAACTCTGAAGCTCTGCCCCTACCACGTCTAGATCTACCCCTAGACTGCGAATCAGAAGAAGGGCAAGTCCAACCCTTAGCAGGCCAGTTCCTGCTGAACTTAGGGGGCTGCACCTGCAAAAAATCTTTAACAGTCTGCATAGACTTAGCCTTGTCTTCCATTTTTTTCCAAGACAGACTCCACAGGAGAACCAAACAAAACTTCAGACTGCAAAGGAGCATCCAAAATCCTAGCTTTAACATGCTCTGACAAATTCTGATCCTTAAGCCAGGCGTGCCTGCAAAGAACTGAACCAGTGGCAGCCACCCTGGAAGAAGCCTGCAAAGCATCAAAACCACACTGCAAAGCATGCTTACCCACCTGATCAGAGGCATGTACCAAATCCTGTAATTCCTTACACTCTATGCCCTCTGCCAAAGCATCCATTTTAGATTTTAACTGAGTAAGAAGAAAATTCTGGTATTTCAACATATGAAACTGGCAATTCAAAGCCCTCATTGCTAAAGTGGAAGAGGTATATACTTTCTTACCCCACCTTTCCAAAGCTCTAGCATCCTTATCCAAAGGAACTGGATTCTTTACAACAGAAGCCCTGACACCCTTAGGTCCCTGGCTAATAGTTTCTGGGTCGGCCCTAGGGCTCTTATACAGATATTTATGAGCCTCAGGCACTCTGTAATACCTATCTGGCTTCACTGGCGCAGGAGGCAAAGAATCTGGATTAAGGGAAGCCTCAGAGAAAACGTCTTGAACAACATCCAAAACAGGAGGTATAGCCAAGGGCCTATGCTGTGGTAAAAACAAAATTCCTAAGCCTCTTCCTGGAATCTGAGAAATCCTGACCTTCCCATTTAAAATGCCCCCTCATGGAATGCAGGGTTTCTGAAAGAAAAATCCTCTGGAGGAGAAGCAGAAGGAGTGGAATCCTCTGCGTCTGAATCAGAATAAGGAGGAAAATCCTGAATGTCTTCAGCCGAAGACTCTGAGTAATCTGAAGCCTGCTCCAAACTTTCCATTTCTGGCTCCACCCTAGGCCTCTTATCAGGAGGGGGCATAGAACAACTGATTAAAGTAATTAAATCTTCTGCCATTTTAAGCATGTGTTTTTTAGGCACAGAACCTGCAGAACTAGGACTGACACCTGTGGAAGGCAAACCAGGCCTGCCTTTGGAAGGCACCTTAGAGACAGAAGGAGAAGGCCTAACCACCTTAGGCAAAGAAGGGAGAACAGTAACCTGAGAGGCCCCCTCAGCCTGACCTGACTCCTGGGAAACCACATCTTGCAAAACCAACGTCTCCCCCTGAGACTCAGTTGAAACTGCGGCCGGATCAACCGAATCCACAGTGGAGTCTAAAGAACCGGCGTCCGGAACGGACGAGTCATCCTGTTTGGACTTTAAAGATTTATCTTTGCGCTTCTTCGCGGTAGCGGGCGTCGGAGGATCCGACGGCATATTGTAATTACACCGCTTACCGAAGACAAGCCTAGCACAATCTAACCTACGTTTAATGGTGCACTTATTAAATCTAGCACAAAAGCGACACCCTACTACGTCGTGCTCAGGTCCCAAACACGGAATACAAAGAGAGTGGTAATCCCTATGCGGTATCTGTTTCCCACAAGAAATACAATTATTCACTTTTTCTGACATCCGGAAGTAACTGAGGCAAGAAAAAACAAAAATAATCCCCAACGGGGTACTTAGCCCAACTTGGTATCGGTCTGAAACTCAGAATACGAAAATTTCAGAACGCCGAACGGCACTTGCAAACGCTGCTTCTGCTTCGGACCATGCGGCAAAAAAGACTGAGGAAATGACGTCGGTCATGCGCTTTAATACCTTGACGTTCTGACGTCAGATCTGAGCGCCCATGACCGACGTCAGCCTAATACTTTGGTATTCGGGCCGACCGAGGACAGCGGACTACCCATAAGTTATGACTGCAGCAATGTGAGATGAAGAACATCATTCTATTACCAGCACACTTTTTTGTGGGAGAAGGGATGGATCTCAATAGCCTTGATGACTTCTAACCCACTGTGAAGTTCACTGCCAAGTAACCATTATTTACGGATAGTCACATACTGCAAAAATAATCTCATATATTTCTGAAGGAGGAGTGACAGCTGGTCAGTAGTCATCATTCTGAAAATGGATACAGTCTAAGTAACCTACCCTGTAACTACCAAGAAGCCAAGCTGCAAAAATACACATGCGAGCACAGAAACCTGTCTGCTCTCAATTTTAGAAACAACACATCATAAAATTCTTCCTGTAAAGGGCAAATTAATGCAGACTGATACATCTGTCTACTCAGGAGGGAGGATACAATAATTTAATCCTTTCCTCCCAAGGCACTCAGGATTTTCATTTTTTTCTCAAAGCATATTCTAATGCAGTACCATGAGTCCCTCCCACCTCTTACTTCTCAGAGATTACGGATTCATAGTGATGCACATAGTAAAATTTCCCAAGCTAAAATGTCTATATTTAAACAAACCAAACATTACTTTCTCATTTGGTACCTGCAGAAGGAAGTGGCCTAGATCCAGGAGCCCGTGATGATGTTAAGTTATTAGGAAACTTATTCTTGTTTGTTCCCTGAAGTCCTGGAGGTGCTAAAATGCAGGAGCTTTGTTTAGCTGTGGAGAAACCTGGCAATGGCTGCACAGGAACATCTACTGCCTTTTGTTCTAATGTACCAACCTCTGTGAAAACAAAAGAAAATTAGTTCTAATTCCAGGAAACTATGAAAAGCACGGTGTTAAACATGGGTAACAGTTTTACTTTCATTTTAAATTTCCATGCACAAAAAGCAAGTCCCAACCTCTACAACATTATCTACACACACATGTAACAATAACCTCTTTCAATTTATGCTAAGCTATAAAGACTGGATAGGATTTTGAAAAGTAATAACCTAATGAACCCTAAAATTGGCCAGGATGAGAATTTCTCACCCAAAGTTGCATCCAAAATGGCAATCTCTTCCTTCAGGTTGCAGACAAATGAATATCCTACTTCAGATCAACAGTTTTATAAAACCAGATGAGACACCAGGAATCCTAATTCGTGTAATCAAAATAGCTCTGTGTGACTTCTTACAACACATACTCAATACTGAATTAAAAGCTGGCCATATCCTTAACATCCAGAAGTAGGCTTCTACAGTCTCTATCCACATATACCAACTACAGACTGATTAAACTCAAAAGTATACTGTGCAAGGTGATGAAGAGAACCAACACCGAACTTATTCAGAAAGACCCTGGAAATCTTCTCCAAGGCTTAACTCAGTACAGTTTTGTCAAAGAAAGATCCTGTGTACTTAATCTCAAAAATTAAACAATTTATGGCTTTGACCAAAGCCTTAGAAGAACGTCTATATCTTGTCCAGGTAGATACCTTAATCTGTCTATAAAGTGTTAAATATTACACCCAATGCCAGAATTCTAAGAACGCATTAATACAAAGGTAAATTAAGCCATAACAATTTAGGTCAAAAATTTGCTACATGGACTTGCTCAACAGGTAAGAGGAGGAAGGCTCCTACCCTTACCATCCCATCACCAGTTGGGACTCAAAACTCTGTCCTGGAAAAGAGATTCTGTAATCTAATCATATACTCTCTTATCATTATCAGTTCCACCAAGCAAAGCAGGGAACACAACCATATAGAATATTTTTCATGGACTACAAAACTGATTCCCAGTACCTCACTCACCAAAAATGCATATGACTACAAACTTAGCAGCCTTCTTCTCAACCTTGCTGACACCACCTCCCTTTACATGAATGAGGCAACAGAAATTACCTTGCAAAATTCAATGTGAAAAAAAATGTGAAAAAATACTGGTGATTTGACAAAAAAAAAAAAAACATCTCTACGCATGATGAGCAACAAGTAAATGCTTACAAAACAGCAAATGGTTTCAGAGTCCTTATAGATATAACCTTTCACCTGACACCCTCACAGTTGCTACCATCCACAACGCATAAAGGTGTCTACTTGATCCTACCTTAACATCTGCCCCTCTTTCAATGGCTCAGACCAATTTATATAATACTGTACTTTGCTAACTGCCTCAATTCAGATACCACCTGATGCTACTGAAAAGCAGCAAAAGACTCATCAGAGAGGATGGAAGGACTTTAAGGCTCGTCTTACAACCAAAGACCACAGCAACTTACTCTTCTTTTGTACCTAATCATCTTCTTAACAGTCTATTCCTGTTAAACAGACTATAAAAAAATTACTATTTGAAAACTTTTGTACAGAATACCCTCTACTGAACCGAACATAAGAGGACAAAGCCTCAGTCAAAACTAATATCAGTAAGTGTTCCGTAAAAACTTCACATCACAACTTTACAAGTCTCACATACCTATGGAATAAAATCACACTCATTAAACTCAGCCCCATCAATTCAAACATTCAATAAGGAATATGATAACTACATGGGAACCTGAAGTTCCAAAATGGGAACCAGGTTATCAAGGTACTTTGACGGCCAACAGGCTTTGAGCCTGTTGATTAACTATAAATTTATGAACTTGCCTCCAATCTATAAAAGTGACATCTCCTGACCGCTAGAGAAGAAACAGATCAATGCAGATGTGCAAGACAACAACCCAGTGATAATTTAGGAATTCACAACCATTTACTGTTACAGCATCCCTCGTAAATTCAATGAACCATTCTCCCCTTCCACTGACTTCAGTTCCAAAACTGAACTAGCAAAATCCTGAAAGTTTATCTTGTCCCCCCCTTAATACCCTCAAGTTCAAAAAATACATTTTTAAATATTGTTGTTTCAAATGTCAAATCAGAACAAAGGTATTTGTGAAGCTTCCTCACAAGTATGTTACCTGCAACTGATGCTGGACTATGTGCGATTGTTCTGTTATCATCATGCTCCAAAGTACTATTGATATCTGGTTCAGAAGCAGGTGGACGGCATTCCAAAATTTTGCATGTGTAAATACACCGCTTTCGAGCATCTGTAGTACTCCAATACACTCTTGAACACCTGCAAATTTAAAGAAAAATCTCTTGCAGCTAGCAGTAGGACACCATACACAACAGATACAGCCTTACTCTACCAGTTCTAAAAGGGAGTCCTGCCTTAGTATGTTTATGACTGTGAATATGCTTCACTAGAGTCTGTCTGAATTTGGTTACATTCCTCACAAGCTCCTTTGTTCAAGGGGTAGTAAAAGGACGCTCTCCACTGACAAAAAAAACTGAAGTCAGACACAGCACTAGAAGAGCATGCCAAGCCCAGAAGAACATGAACTCATCCCCAAATATTAAGTAAGCACACAACTTGCAAAGCAAAAGCCATGAAAATTAAACATCTGCACTGTTTAACAAAATCTGTGCGTGCATCTCTTCATATATCTACAGTATGTGCGGCCATGTATTGCAGTGTAGTGCTCTCTAGAGACTGCTGTGAGGTATGTTGAGCTGCAATTTTGGGGCAGTATGTACTGAAATGCATCAAGTGCTGTCCAAACACCTGTGAGAAATTGAAGTGTATGTGAAACTCAAGTAAAAATCAAGTCTTTCTCAGTAGTGAACTGTCAGATATAAACAGTTGGGACAATATTTGCCGTGTGTCCATATGGAGGTATACCCCTAGCATTAAAAGCTGGCTTCTGTGTCAGGGTAGCATGGAAAAGGAAGCTCTTTTTCAATGTTCTATTATAAACTTGTTCAGTGTAATAAAAGTGATTTACAAAAACAGTGCAGGCACGTCTTAAAATTGGCAATGATCCAAAGTGTAAAAGAAAAACCCTCTCCAAAGAGGGAGAGAGAGAGAGAGAAAAGGATTCTTTCAAGGGAAAAGGTGCTGACTCAAACTAAAACCCTCTTGACATCATTAATGAGTGAAGCAACGAAAAGGTGTTGTTTCCACAAACAAAATGAGGTTCATTACTGGGTGAAACACGAAAGTGGTGTTGATTTTAAAAGCAAACCACAACTGTATAGCACAAAAAAGAAAACTGTGTACAACCTTGGTAAACCATTTATGAATTCCCTGTTCTGACAATGAGAAGCAAAGTAGTAATACAAAAAAACAATACTTCTGCTGCAATCATAGATATAAAACAAAACTGCTTAAGTAGAGCAGTACGAGTTAATCACAGAAAGTAATATTGAGCAACTTAGCCTGGTATAGTGGAATGGAAGCACTTTTCACAACAGTCTTGCTGAGCAAACAGATATTTTGCATTTTAGTGCTACAACTAAGCAAAGCAAAAAACTTAGCTGGAAATGAGTTCAGCTCTAGAACTGGAACAGATGAAGCTGAAGAGAAGAAACAAAAGTTATGTACTTACCATAACTTTAGATCCGTGTTGCCTTGTTTTTGTCTGGTTCAACATGTGGGACGCCCGATCTGGTTTGATCCAACCTCGACACCTTATACCAGCATATTTGATACGAGAGGCTCTGACTCCTCCCCTATCCACATTTCCCCTCTCCTGCCTGAAATTATCTCAGTTAGAGTTTGGTGAGCGGCTCCAATTGATCTTAAATTATGTAGGAAGTAATGGAGAAAAGAAGAAAATATTGAGGGAAATCCACTACAGAGGAAAGTGGGACAATGAGCAGACGATCCCTAGAAGAAGAAAATTACAATTTGGAAGGAGTAAAGAGGGAGGGGAGTTGAACCACATGAAAATAAGACAACATGGGTCTAATGTTATCGTAATTACCTAACTTTCCTATCTGATGATATCTATTTTTGTCTTATTCAACATGTGGGACAGATTCCCAAGCTAACAAAAAGGGACCTGGGTGGACTCAAGGATGGAAATTCATGAATATGGCAAAGCCAAAAGTTGAGAGAGTCCTAGACTGCATGTCTCACTTATGAGATATGAAGTTACTAGTTGTAGACCAAGTCGCCGCAGCACATATCACTGACAGGCACTTTTCTTTGCAAATGATGTTGAAGTTGGTATCACTTTGGTACAGTAAGCCTTGGGTATAAGGTGCAGAGACAGCCATTTTGACTTATAAACGAATGAAATGCAATCTGCTAGCCATGTTAGAAGTATAACTTTAGACACATGTTGTCCAAGCTTTGCCTTGGAAAATGAAACAAACAATTAGTCATACCTTATGAAGTCCTCAGTCCGGTGTAGAAAGAACCTGAGCTGCCAAAAGACATCTAATGTATGTAGGATATCTTCTCCTTTATTAGCAAAATTTGGAAAGAATACTGGCAAATCAATTTCTTGGTTTAGGCTAGATTCCAAAGCCACCTTGCAAAAGAAGGAGAGGTTTGTCCTCAGTGAAACCCTGTCTTTATGAAAAAATAAGGAATGGCAATTTGCATGAAAACACTTGCAATCCTGGCACATTTTCTGATGTAATGTCAACCAAACAAGATATCTTTCCAAGAAAGGAACGCAAGATCTGATGAAGCTGCAGGTGCAAAAGGTTTCTGGGTCAAAAAATCAAGTAAAATTGTAATATTCCAAGAAGGGACCGGATCACAAATTGGGGGCATACCTCTCAACCTTTTAGAGAAAGACATCTTGACAAAGCCATAAATAAAAGTGGGACAAATGCCCAAAAACAGGGACACCTTTTAAATATTGCTCTTACAAACTTAGAAAGTTGATAGAACAACAGGTTTTGCATTAGCAATAATTTTCTCAAGTGTATGAAGTCTGAAACTCAATGTCTATCACTAGTTTGTAACTTCAATCTGTAATGATTTACCACTAATTTGCCAGAAAACCAGAAGTATATGAAAAAATGAATCAAAAATGTGAGGCCAAAATCTGGTTATTCTGTAAAAATCTGTACAGTTGAGAGGTATGACTGGGGGGGGGGGGGGTCTCAGTAAGAATGTTCCTCTAAGAAAAGCCTTGGTCACCTTAAGAGAAGCAATACAAGCATCATTATGTCCTATGTAAAAGTAAGAAATGGCAGCTATCAGGACTTTTACTGTACAGCAACTACGGACTGCCATAAAAAGTTCAGAAAGAAACTCCAAAATTGCTGGTTAAGGGGCCGAAAGGGTGTACTCCATTTGAAGAGGCCCACATAAAGAAACATTTCCCTTTACATTTATAAATCTTCTTTCTCTGAATCCCTGAGAAGAAGAGATTATATGGACTACTGGGACAGAAAGTCTGACATCTCTGGCAATTGTTAAAACTGGAGAAAACATGTGGTTAGTTTTAGGGACTGGAGATCTGGTAAAGGCATCTTGGATGGTGACTGAGAACATCCGAAGTGGGATCCAGGACTCATGTTGGGTGCAGAAGATAAAGCCAAAGAAAAGGGAACCATACCTGCAGAGGCCAAAAGGGGGAAATGAGGATTACCCTGGTATTGTACTCTATGGCTTTCTGAATCAGGGGAATTGGTGGAAAAGTGTAAAGGAGACTTGGGGGCCAAAACTGGACTAGAGCATCTCCTGGTTACTGTTCCTATGGAGAGATGGGGGTGAACTTCTGTATTTGCTGTTGGGGTACGAAGCAAAAAGATTGCAGCAAGGTTGGCTCCAGTGGCTGAAAATCTCCACTGCCACTGTTTGTTTGAGAAATCACTTGAGAGGCAATAGTACAGCTCTACTTAATTTGTCTGCTAGAATGGTGGACATTCCAGGGATGCATATTGCTACTAGAAAGTCATTTGAAAGACATTGCCCACTGCCAATCTCTCATGGCTTACTTGCAAAGAGGGTACGAGTGTGTTCTACCTTGCTTGTTGATGTAACAAATCGATGACGTCTGAATGGATAGGGATCACATACTAGGAAAGGAGGTCCTGAAAAGCCTGCAACATTAGGAGGATCACCCCCTCATCTCCAAGACACTGATGTGAAGTTTGGCCTCCATTGATGTACACATCTCTTGAATAGTATTCTCTCCATAATGTCCCTCCCAACCCTAGAAGGGAGGCGTCCATGGTGACTGTGGATTTCAGAGTACAAAGAATTTGCCCTGAACAACTGTCTGGGACGTAATCCACCACTGCATATGATCCATGCACACCTGCATGAAATTAATCCTGTTGTCAACAGGTTGAAGTTTCTGTGACCACTGCACTAGTGTCCACTGTAGAATTCTCATCTGATATCTGGTCTAAGGGACCAGAGTGATAGAGTAGGCCATCGGTACTACGAGTCATAAAATGAGCCTTGCTTGAGGTCAAGGGTGTTACAACACTTGAATGGTTAAAGCTTAGACTCTTACCATGTGAACTTTTGCTACCTGATGTACTGTGCCTATTTGGCAGTCTATAAATTCTACGCTCTGAAAAGGGAGTAGTTTGCTTTTGTTGAAGTTTATTGATATTCCCAAGTGAACTGCCAGGGATAGAAGGACTAGCTAGTGTTGTAAAAGTAGATCCTTGGTGGGAGCAGTAAGAAGCCAATCATCTAAATACAGGAAGACCTGGATCCCTTGTAGCCAAGGACAAGTTATGACTGCCATTATCTTGGTGAACACCCAGGAGAGCTGTAGTGAGACTAAATGGCAGCGCTATGAACTGATAGTGATATGCACGCAGCCAGAAATGGAGGAATCTCGTGGATTGCCTCTGGAACTTGATATAATATGTTTCCTGGTGATTGACAGAGCATGTCCAATAGTCCTTCCTCAAAAGAGGAAGAATGGACTTCACCATGACCATACAAAATTTTGTCTGTTTGGCATTCTGACTTAGATTGCAGAGATTCAATACTGGCCTGAGGTCTTCTGTCTTTTATGGGGAGGGTGGTGGTGGTGGTGTTTGGTACCCATATGTGTGAACCCCAGAAAAGCAAATACCGGTGTTGAAGGGTCTGATCCTGGTCGTCTCCTTGGGATGGAGCCAGGAGGAATTCCAGCTGAATCTGTCTCCTCAAATTTCCTCATCATATGGTCGACATCCATTTTAGTTAAACTTCTAGTGAACAAACCGGATTTTGAAGATGAAGCTGCTGATGGAGGTCTTGAAGTTAGTTTCTGAAGTATCAGGGAATGAAGACCGGGACTGGTCGGTCCTGGAGAAAAGGAGGTGTTCAGGGAGGGAGTTGAGATCCTGGATGTAGTAGGATACAACTGCCTCGATAGCTTAGGTGCTGGACCCAAAACAGCACCCAGATCCAGAGATCTTTTCTTAGCTTTGCCTTTTTTCAGACTGTTTCTTTTTATGATTTTCCTTTGACTTACCTCTATCGTTGTCTTTCTTTTTCCTCAGATCACTTCCCTTCTCTATCTCTCTTCTTGTCAGTGGAAGGAGAGATGGAGTATACCTTTGGATCCATGGACATTTTGGACCCCATCTGAGGGGGAAGAAAGTTTTCAAAAAAAAAACTAAAGTCAGGATGCAAATGTTGTTGTTTGTCTTTCGGCTTTTCCCGGTTAGGGGTTACCACAGCGGAACACCGGTCCCCTAATGATTGGCAGTAGATTTTCACGAACGCCGAGGTGCCAGCTCGATGTTCAACCTTCAATGAAGGCACTCCCATTTACGCATGTCTTTCGAACGCCCACCCAACCTTGGGGAGGACATGCAGACTCCACACAGAAGGCACTCCAACAGAGAATCGAACGGGAGAACCTCTTGCTATGAGGCAACAACACTACCGCTGCACCACCACAGATGATAAAAGTCAGGATGCAACTATTAGCGACTAATTCTTTTATTTGACGACTTCTGATACCTCGGCTACACAAGCCTTCTAAGGAATAACACAGTGTAACTAAAGCAGCCTTTTTATATCCTACAATTAATTGTGTTAAACCATTTTCAATTACTTTACACCAATTACTATTAAATTGAGTAACAATTTCTAATACAAAATTCAACCCAAACTCAGACTTAAAGGTGTACCCTCCCATTTCGGTGTCAGAAAGAAAGAAAACGCACTAGATTATCCAAAAATACATATGAAAGCACTACATCTGAAGTCTTACTTAATACATAGAACAGTAAAACCATTCATTCTTATAAAAAAATAAATTATAATAAATACATCAATTCATTCTAACTATTCTTTACGTATTAATTCTGAATTTTAAATTTTATGAACTTTACATTCATAAAGATTTACATACAACCAATATACTATTGCACTTTTCCCAACTCTAATTATTCTTCATTTATTAAAACTGATTACTCATATATTCATACCCATTGCTTGTGTATCCACCAAACCCTTTAAACATCCCAATTTATTTCTAAATTTAACCCATACGGAAATAAAGTACCCAAGTTCACAATGATTTTAGTTTCTAGCCTTACCAATCTACATCTAAATTCATTACCCCCCCCCCCATATTATGACATCCAAAAGGTTGGGCCAGTACACTGAAGAAGCTTATCAGCATCTCCCCCATGAACTGTGCAAAAGTGCTGGGCCACTGGACTTTCCATTCTTCTATTCCTCACATCACCTAGATGTTCTAATATTCTTAAGTTCACTTTTCTCTTTGTTATACCACATATTGGGTGTACATCCACACCCAATAATGTAGACAACCCCACAAGAGTCACATTTAAACTCATTCTTAATCCAAAACTTTTTTCTATTAATCACTCAACTATCCACATTTTTGATCTTTTTACATACCTTGCACATTTCATAAGGGAATGCCTCCAGCCTCTTCCCCACTGTACTCTGTGCCTTATGATTCAATAATTCTCTCAAGTTGTTGAACTGGCCATACGAAAAGGTTACTTTGGTAATAAATTACCCAACATTTCATCCCTATAAATTACCGGCCACAACGTATTCACCAGCTCCCTCAGTGTGTCAGTAAAGGGAGAGTATTTAGTTACGAAGAATATAGGCTCTACTTTTTCTACTACTGTTTCCTCATGGGTTTCCTGATAACCCCTTCTTGGATTCATGGATTTTATTCTTATTCACCACCCCTCTAACTTTGTTCAAGGCTTCCTGAATATAGACTTCCTTATAGCCTCTTTTACATAACCTGTTTTTCACCATAAAAAAATTCCTTTTCTAGAATCTTATCATCATATGTATTTGTCATAGTCCTCTTGAATTCCCCGCATGGCAAAGATTTAATCAAGTGCAATGGATGTGCACTGCCAGCTTTCAAAAAATTGTCAGCAGCAGTTATTCTATGAAAGGGCCTGTAGTGTAACTTATTAGAATCTACATAAAAGTCTGTGTCTAGAAATTGCATGTTACTATTATTGACCGTGTATGTAAATTCTAACCCAAAGGAGTTCTGACCTAACACATTCATGAAATTTTCAAATTCACATTGTTCAACCCTACACACAAAAATCAAATCATCTATAAAATGCTTGAACATAACTACTCTGTTCCTAACAAAACTTGTTGGATAAATAAACACACTTTCAAAAAAAGCACTGAACAAAATAGCATATGAGGGGGCAAATGCTGCCCCCATTGCTGTTCCCTCTAACTGTAAGTAAAATTCTCCTTCAAAACAAAAATAATTATGTGATATAGCATACTCTAACAATTGGCATAGGTGAGCAGTTTTAGGGCCTTCACCCAATGTTTTTACATTTGCTTCCAAGCCCTTCTCTATTCTAATATTTGTGTATAAAGATCTTACATCGACACAAGCAAAATAACAGTCAGAACTCCACTGGATTTTACTAATACATTCTAGAACATGAGCTGTGTTCTTAACATATTGAATTTTAGGGAGAAATACTTTCAGCTGGGAATCAAGAAAGATGCTTACATTCTGTAAGTATGCCCCCACCCCCAACACTATAGGTCTTCCAGAAGGTTTGGTTAATGATTTGTGCAATTTGGGAATTGCAAAAAATCTGGCATCCTTAGGATTTTTAACATAAAGCTTTCTTGCATCTTTTCGGTCAAAAAATCCCAGTCTTTCTCCCCTTTCCTACAGTTCCAATAAGCCCTCATTAAATTCCATAGCTGGGTTGGTATGCAATTTTCTGTAATTTGTGACAGCAGCCGACGCAGAAAAACACTGATTCTGGTATTCGGGCCGGCAGAGGGCTACCACAGCATGGATAACCCACAGGTGATGACTGCAACAGTGAAACATGAAGATCACACTAAAGATTGTGATCCGTTTAATCTAAAAATAAAATATCACAGCATAAAGGCTGAGAATGGGTCATTGAAACTACAGTGTCAAGGATCTAGAAACAACTACAGAAAATCAACAATGTGGCCCCCATCTATACAACAGAATAAAGCTAAATGCATGTAAACAATGGACACTGACCTATGGGAAGGCTCAGATAGACTATGTTCATATAAACAGTGCAACAATACCAATGACTTGCACTTAAAACACAGTTTAGAACTGTAACAATAAATGCAAAAAAGTGTTGTAAATGTGCTGTAGCAAGAACAACACTAACTGGCAAAATGGATGATCAGTGTGTTACTAAACTGCTGCAATGAAAGGAAGGTCTAACAAATGAAAATTAAATAAATCAGCAACTGAGGCACAGCTCATGGAATATAGCAAGAATTTCAAACAGCCTGAGGTTATGGAAGTAATAGCTAAGTATACAATCACAAAATGAAAACATTTTGAAATTGCAAAGACAAACCTTATCAAGACTGATACGATTACTCAAAAATGTGGTGAATTAGAGAGGAAAATCAAAACTGCTGAAGAGCATGCCACCTTAAACAAATACAGTGATAATTATGTGCCTCTGCTCACACTTGATGAGTAAAGCTCTGAATGCTGCTTATGAGGAATTAAAGCAGCACAAACTGTTTATTGAAACCCAAAAAGAAATAGGGAATGCATTAAACAGAGTAAAACAACGGGACCTGACAGATGCAGGAAATCAGCTCTAACAGGATAGGGAACTATAAAACATCAAGAGAATATGAGGATAGTTTATTCTCGCATCAATAGTAAGGTGAGGTGCATTAGACATAACTGAACCGATTAGCCTATCAGGAGAGTTCTTGCCAGTGACAAATGTAAACAGTTAGGGGATCATGATGATATACCTGCTCCCAACTGGGGCATGCGACCAAATAATGTAACAACTGGAATAACAACCCTACGCTAATGAATGGGCGGGCCAGCCAATGTGGGATCTGGCTGGATAATTATGCTCATCAGAGCTGTAGGGGATCTTGTGGTATACTATTTCCTACATATTGTTGTAGGGTATGTGCTTCTGCAGCTTTGGGTTAGACTGGGAGAAGATACACATCTGCCTTGAATGGAGAGGGTCACACCCCACTTTTTGTAAAAAGAGAGTCACATAGAGAGAGGGAGTGAGTCAGCGACAAAGATTTGGGGCTTCCTAACTGGGAGACTGAATAACGTGTAAAAGCACACAGGCTGGGCCTGTAGACAGTGAAATGGAATATTGGAAATGTTGAACTTTCTGGAACAGACAGAGAAAGTACAGGAGAGAGAGAGAGGGGCTGGGAACTGAAGGGAATGGAATCATCAGTATCTTTTTTCTCAGAATTTATGATGACTACAACTTGTAAGCCCATTTTCTTTTGAGAAGTAATTTTAGTTAAATCTCTCTCCAATGGAGCTCTTGAGTTTGTATTCTAACCTCCAATGGCTGGGGTCTAAGCCCTTAAAAAAAGTTATCGCCTCACAGTTCAAACAAATCTTCATATCTCTAGAACCATGTGTGTTACAAAAAGCTGTAAATGGCAAAGTATTCAGTACAAAGTAAATTTACACTGACTGTATTCACTGATTCTAGGTCTTAAACTGAATTTTATAAGCCACAATAAACACATTAGTGTTTCTAGTGTATAAACAGCTTATGGTATCTCGGTAACCATCCAATCAAAACACATACTGCCAAGGAGCATTTTTATACAACTGCAAGCTTTTACAAGAGACTAAATCATATGGTGTCACTTCATTGTTTTTTTCTTAAAGAAACATCTTTATTAAATTATCACAAATGACATAGGCAATCATGTATTTATACAAATTAAAAAAAAAATATTGACAATCGTAGTAGTAACCATTTTACATCACAAACCATACTAACAATTTTAGTTGCAAACATTATACATCACTTATAATCTACCAAATCAATGTCAGTAAACATTATATAGCTCATTCTAATCTTGCCATCTTTTAAACCTCATTCTTCCCTTGTATGTATTGTTCCCACAATTCCCATTTTTTCCCATGTAATTTGCTCCTATCCTTTTCTAAAGATACTAATTCCAGTTTTTTTACCTCTATTATATTCACTACTTCTAGTACAGATGGTCTAGACTCTGATTTCCATTTTCTAGTAACTGATTTTTTGGCAGCCACTCTAATTATAAGCCAGCAATTCCAATACTGTATCATAGCGCAGAAAAAAATCACGTCCCTGTTTACTCCAGTTTGCTCAGAATTGTCTGCAGGGAATCTTTAAAGTCTGCAAGCTCATTACACTCCCAGAAAATGTTATGATATTTAGAGAAATATAAACATTATTATAATACAAATAAATAATAAGCAAATAATATTAAATACCTCTTAAGCTGCACTAGACAGAGCTCAAATATTGATACAGTTGTGTTTGCCATCATATAAGCTTCTAATATCTTGAATGTATTGGATTGATTAATGCAAACATGAACAAGCAAAAATATATTTATTTATTTTATTGACATTTGTTTACTGGGAAAGTCTAACTGGGCCAATGGTATCTATTTTCGTCAGCAGCCTAGGGAAAAAAGCTCCAGACAGAAAAAAATAACCAATACATTAAATAAGCCATAGCCAAATTATGGAACTTCCTCCCACCCACAATTACCTCCATACCATCATGCACCCACTTCAAAACTTTACTAAAAGCGCACCTAAAAACACGCTGGCTATGCCCTTGCAACTCCCACTCTAATATCACCCTCCCCACCCAACCACTATCTTTCTTTCCACTCCACTAACTACCTAGATTATATCAAGCTCAGATGCTCATAAGCATACAGCAGGAACAACTTCTTGTAACATTTGTTAAGTCTGTTATGTACTTCACAGATAAAGATTCTAGTTGTCTACTGATGTACTATGTTCTTCATCTGTAAATATGTTGTAAGCAATTGCTATGTAAATTGTTAAGCACTATGTAATCCAAGGTAACTAAGGTCTGTTTATTTTAACGGTGGAGCTTTTTTCCCCGGGCCTCCGCTGAAAACGGACCTATGTCCAGTCGGACACTCCCGGTCAACAAATATAAATAAATAAATAAATAAATAAATACGCACAGTACAAAAGTTTACAGAAACAAATGTACAAAGATTATAACAGAATTAACAAAACAAAATACACTGTTCACCCATTTACAAAGTTCAAGTGATTACTTGAGAATAAAGTCTTAGAATTAAAATGAGGTCTAGAAATATGTAGGGAGGAAAAACAGTTAGGTTTGGGTTACAGGTAGTAATAAGCTATAGCTCACTACCTTAAGATCTGAGCACAAAGGGTATAAGGGTCCAAAACAAGGGCACAGAAAATGTCAAAAATACATGTGTGTAAGAATTTACCATAATTGCAGATGTCCTACTGATCACTGTTGCAGTGTTCATCACAGATGTTTTTTTATCGCTGATGTCCATCTGGGGTACCAAAGATTTACCTTCCCGAGGGTGTACAACCAACATATACCCCCGAAACATGCAAGCAGAGGTTGTAAGGATAGAAGGATGTGCAAGATAGTACAGTTGTGTACACTTACCACAAATGTAGATGTTCCAGTGTATTCACTGCTGCAGTCTTCACATATGAGTTATCCGACTCCCGGTAGCCCTCAGTCGGCCCGAATACCAGAGTCCTTGGTATATGACGTCGGGTGCTGTCAGTTGTAAAACTGATGTCAGAATGTTAGGTATAAAGGGGGGCAGCCAACACCATTTCCTCAGTTTTTCTTGCCTTAACTGTCAGGAGTCCCCAAAAGAAGGCTAACCCAGGAAGGTAGCACCCAGGACACGTCACACAAAAAATAAAAATATGTAGTCTGTGCCTTAGGAAAAAAGGGGGAATGGAGGGTGGGAAACCAGGACTGCAACAGTGAATACACTCGAACATCTACATTTATGGTAAGTGTATATAACTGTACTACGTTCTTTGTGTTTCACTGTTGCATTCAGCAAAGCCTTACCATGTCTAGGCAATTCCAATGCTGTATCGTAGCTCAGAAAAAATCATGTCCCTATTTACTCCAGTTTGCTCACCCAGTATCTCTGACAGAATTGTCTGCAGGGAATCTTTAAAGTCTGCCAACTCATCACACTCCCAGAAAATGTTATGCTGTTTAGAGAAATATAAACATTATTATAATACAAATAAATAGTAAGCTAATAATATTAAATACCTCATAAGCTGCACTAGACACACCTCAAATATCAATACAGTTGTGTTTGCCATCATATAAGCTTCTAATATCTTGAATGTTTCGGATTTATTAATGCAAACATGAACAAGCAAAAATATATTTATTTATTTTATTGACATTTGTTTACTGGGAAAGTCTGACTGGGCCAATGGTATCTATTTACATCAGCAGCCTAGGGAAAAAAGCTCCAGACAGAAAAAATTACCAATACATTATATAAGCACAGTACAAAAGTTTACAGAAACAAATGTACAAACATTATAGCAGAATTAAAAAACAAAATACACTGTTCACCCATTTACAAAGTTCAAGTGATTACTTGAGAATAAAGTCTTAGAATTAAAATGAGGTCTAGAGATATGTAAGGAGGAAAAACAGTTAGGTTTGGGTTACAGGTAGTAATAAGCTACGGCTCATTACCTTAAGATCTGAGCACAAAGGGTATAAGGGTCCAAAACAAGGGCACAGAAAATGTCAAAAATACATGTGTGTAAGAATTTACCATAATTGCAGATGTCCTACTGATCACTGTTGCAGTGTTCATCACAGATGGGTTTTTATCGCTGAGGTCCATCTGGGGTACCAAAGCTTAACCTTCCCGAGGGTGTACAACCAACATATACCCCCGAAACATGCAAGCAGAGGTTGTAAGGATAGATGAATGTGCAAGATAGTACAGTTGTGTACACTTACCATAAATGTAGATATTCGAGTGTATTTACTGTTGCAGTCCTCACATATGGGTTATCCGGCTCCCGGTAGCCCTCAGTCGGCCCGAATACCAGAGTCTTAGGTATATGACGTCGGCTGCCGTCAGTTGTAAAACTGATGTCAGAACATCAGGTATAAAGGGGGGCAGCCGACGACATTTCCTCAGTTTTTCTTGCCTTAACTGTCACGAGACCCCAAAAGAAGGTTAACCCAGGAAGGTAGCACCCTGGACATGTCATACAAAAAATAAAAATATGTAGTCTGTGCCTTAGGAAAAAAGGGGGAATGGAGGGTGGGAAACCAGGACTGCAACAGTGAATACACTTGAACATCTACATTTATGGTAAGTGTACACAACTGTACTATGTTCTTCGTGTTTCACTGTTGCAGTCCTCACATATGGGTTGATTCCCAAAGCCCAGAAAAAAGACAAAGGGGGAAGGAAGGATCACAGATTAAGGGTTGGTAAGAAGGCCCTGCAAAACTGCAGAGGGAAAACCAGCCCTGGATTTAGAAAACAAAGGTAGATTGTAATGCTTTGTGAAAGTATGGACAGAAGACCAAGTAGCTGCTTCTAGAATGTCCTTAGTAGGCACACCTCCCAGAAAAGTTGCAGAAGCAGAGGCTGCTCTAGCAGAATGGGTCCTAATACCCTGAGGGGGAACCTTCCCATGCTGCAGTTAACAAAAGTGAATACAATGAGCAATCCATTTCGAGATGGTTTGTTTTCAAATAGCTTTACCCTGAGTCCCAGGAGCAAAACTAACCAACAACTGTTCAGATTTTCGAAAGGATTTAGTCCTAAGTAAAATCTCAACTGTCTATGCACATCAAGAGAGTGCAGAATCATTTCTCTTTATTCTGGGGATTGTTGAAAAATGTAGGCAGGTGAATAGACTGGTTAAGGGTTAAAATGATAACTACCTTAGGCATAAAGGAGGGATTAGTTCTCAGAGAAACCCAGTCTGAAGGAAAAATAATGAAAGGTTCTACTGCCAATAAGGCTTGCAGCTCCGATACCCTTCTGGCTGAAGTAATAGCCAAAAAAGCAGTCTTCCAGGATAGAAACTTCAAATCTGCAGAGACAGCTGGTTCAAAGGGAGGCAGAGTAAGTTTTTCCAGGACAAAATTAAGATCCCAAGCAGGAGCTCGTCTGGGAGGTCTAAGATTGCTAGCTCCCCTCAGGATCTATTTCATCAAGGGGTGAGAAAAAATGGGTTGCTCAAAAGAACAATGAGCCGAATTGCTGAAGCGTGAATTTTGATTGAAGAAAAAGAAAGTCCACCATTAAGCAATCCTGCTAGGTAATCAAGATCGAGGGAAAGAGAAGGATGAGAAGAGTCTTCTCCTTTAGCCAGCATCCAAGAGCAAAATCTCTTCCATTTATCTGCATAGGATTTTCTGGTGCTAGGCCTCCTGGCCTCATGAAGAACTTCAACCACCTGTTGGGAAAGATTTAAAGTATTAGCCAAGCAGTTAAATGCAGAGTTTGAAGATGAGGATGAAGGAACTTTCCCCCTTCCTGAACCAACAGATCTGGTACCAGGGGAAGATGCCAAGGCTGAGTCTGGGAAAGGCTGCGAAGGAGGGGATACCATTGCTGCCTGGGCCAATCTGGAGCTATCAGAATAGTCTTTGGTTTTCGTCCCTTATCTTTAGCAGCACTCTGGGAAGAAGAGGCAGAGGAGGGAATGCATAAACTGAGAGATGTGTCCATGGGAAGGACAACGCGTCCACCCTCCAAGCTTTGTTGTGAAACTCCCTGGTGCAGAAGGTTGGAAAGAGATGATTGGTGTGAGAGGAGAAAAGATCCACTTGTGGGGTGCCCCAATGCTGAGTGATGCGATGGAAAATGACCTTTTTCAGTTGCCATTCGTGAGGATCCAGAACATGTCTGCTCAAATGATCCGCCAAGGAGTTTAGCCTCCCTAGAAGATACTGGGCTATTAGCTGCAAGTCCATGGACGCTGCTATGGACCATAGTCTCATGCTTTGTCTGCACAAGGGGTAAGAGTGAGTCTCTCCCCCACCCGGCCTATTGATGTACCACATGACTGTGGTATTGTCTGTCCTGATCAGGAGAGTCCCAGGGTAGAGTAGGTCCTTGAAAGCCAGCAAGGCCTGCTGCACTGCCATCAATTCTTTTAAGTTTATGTGCAGATGAATCTGCTGAGAGCTCCAAGTCCCCTGTATGCCCCTGCCTTCCAGATGAGCCCCCCATGCAACATCTGAGGCGTCTGTGGTGAGAGTCTGGCTGGTAGGTGGTGGGCGGAAAGGTAGACCCATGTTCTGAGAGCAGGCTGTCGCCTACCAGAGGAACTCCATTTGTAGACAGGGAATCAGGGAAAGAATCAATTCCAAGTCCTGTGTGTGTTGACACCAAAGATTCTTGAGGTACCACTGAAGTTTTCTCATATGCAGCCTTGCATATGGGATCATCAAAATACATGAAGCCATGAACTCCAGTGCTTGCAGGAATTGCCTTGCAGAGAGCTGGGTCATGCTTGCCAAGTTCATGAAGTAAGTCAAAAGATCTTGCTTCTGTTGAGGGAGGAATATCATCTGGGTGGCTGCATTCAGACTCGCTCCCAGGAAAACAACTTCCCTTGTAGGAACCAATTTTGACTTCTTTTCGTTGAGAGTGAAACCCAAAGAGGTGACAATGTTCTTAACAAAATCCAAATCCTTTTCAAGTTGTTCTGGGGAGTTTGTTTGAATGAGAGAGTCATCCAGGTAAGGATAAATTTGAATGTTTCTCTGTCTGAAAAAAGCAATGGCTGGAGCCAGGCATTTGGTAAAAACACTGGGAGCAGTAGATAAGCCAAAGGGCAGTGCAGAGAATTGAAAGTGCTGTGCCCCAGCCCTGAAGCGAAGGAACTGCCTGCAACTTTCCCTTATTGGGATGTGCAGATAAGCCTCCTTGAGATCCAAAGTTACCAGCCATGAATCCTTGCCCAGCATTGGTAGTAACTGTTGAAGGGTGAGCATCTTGAATTTGGGATTCATCAGAAAAGTGCTTAGAATAGACATATCTAGAATAGGGCACCAGGTGCCCCCTTTCTTGGGCACCAGAAAAAGTCTTGAATAAAAACCTAGGCCTGCCTGATTTGCATGAACTGGCTCTATAGCCCCCATAGTCAGAGAAGAAATTTGAATTTCTACCTCTGCCCTGAGAGTTCTGGGTATGTCTGGGTACCCTTGCAGAATGAGGAAGGTGTGAAAATAAAACCTGTAACCTTGGTTTACTATATTGAGCACCCATTTGTCGTCTGTGATGGTAGACCATACCTCTGCGAACCTGGCTAACCTTCCCCCCAAAGGAAACCCAGGGCCCGCAGAGGTAGGCACAAGAAGGCCGGAGTCAATGAGAATGTTTGCTTTGGCAAGCTGGCTTAGTACACCCCGATTTAGCAGAAGAAGAATGCCACTGTTTAGCCCTTTGAGGGGCAGAAGCCTGCCCTCTGGAAGATCTGAAACCCCTAAGCTTAGAGCGACCCTGCTTACCAGGATCAGGGAAAGACCAATTCTTGGAAGGATAATGCCTACTAAACCGAGGAGGCTGAACCTGAAGGAAATCTTTTGCAGCTTATATAGATTTCACCCTATTCTCCAATTTCTTCAGTACCTCCTCAGCCTTATTACCAAAAAGATTGCCTTTGTGCAAAGGAATATCCAGCAATTTAGATTTAACAGGTTCAGAAAGAGGCTGCTCCCTAAGCAAGCATGCCGTCTAATAACTGAACCAGTGGCTGCTGCTCTGCAGGAAGGCTCCAAAGTGTTAAAACCACAATGAAGTGAATGGCTTATTAACTAAAGTGGCAGAATTCAGTAAGTCTTGAAAATATTTGTTCTCAGACATGGAAGGAATATCCCCAAGTTTAGCCTTAATAGCCTCCAAAGTATGCTGCTGAACTTAAGCATGTGAAAAAGACAATTCACGGATCTAATGGCAAGAGTTGCAGAGGTATAGACTTTTTTACCCCACCTGTCCAAGGTCCTAGACTCCTTATCAGAAGGCACAGGGTTTTTAGTAATAGTAGCCTTAACACCCTTGGGGCCTTGAGAAATAATCTCAGGATCAGCAGTAGGGTTTTAAAAAAGGAATTGATGAGAATCAGAAACCCTATAATACCTATCAGGTTTTCTGGTGGCAGGAGGAACAGCATTAGGAGTTAAAGAATTTTCCACGAAAACATCATCCACTACTTCCAAAACTGGAGGTATAGCCAGAGGCTTATGCTGTGACAAATCCAAAACCCCCCTGATTCTTTTCTTAGACTGAGGAAAATCCTGACATTCCCATTTAAAGTGCTGTCTAAGAGTATTCAAAGTATCCCCAAAAGAAAAATCTTCTGGAAGGGAGGCAGAAGGGATAGAGTCCTCAGCATCAGAATCCTCAAAGCCAGAAAAAAAGTTGAGAATTTCCTTCTTCACCAGCAGATATACTGGAAATCTCAGAATCTGAGACAGACAAAACATCAGGAGAAAATTCCCTAACCCTCTTGGAAGGGGGGATGAGAGCCCCTAATCAGGGAAAGAAGATCACCAGCCATCTTTACCAAATGGGACTGAGGCACAGGAGGGAAGGCCGATGCCTGCTTGTGAGTATATTTGCGGCTGGAAGGTTTTCTACCAATCCAGAGGGACTCGGGAGGCCTAGCAACTGCAGAAGTCAGAACTAAAGTAATCCGTCTGGTTCTGGTCTCTGGTCTTATGTCGAAAAGAAGAGGCGTCAGAAGCCGGTGCCTGCAAAGCGGCTCTGGACCCATCTGAGGTGGCAACAGGCGGAGGGTCTGAAGACGAAATAGTGGCCTACGGCATGGAGGACTCCATAAAGGTCTCGGCAGAGGCCTGCAGATGAAATTCTGTGGACTGCAGGGGCTGTGAAAGGGCCTCACTGACTAACGCCGTGCTGACTACCAATTTCACCAGTGCGTCGTTAGCAGATTGGTTTAACCCTAGGCCTGTCGCGGTCCTTGTCTTTGCGTTTCCTACGAATATCCAAAGTCGGGAGACCAGAAGACGCATTACCGATGAACTTAGGCCAGACTCCAAAATGCTTATACAAAATCTTAGCTCTACGGCGTATGGTACGCGGGTTAAAGGAAGCACAGAGATCACGGTTAGGGAAGCCGTGCTCAAGGCTCAAACAAGTTATACAATAGGAATGGAAATCACGGTGCGGAATCTGTTTTCCACAGGCAAGACAGTTATTAACTTTATCTGACATTCGTTAAAGCAAGAAGAGAGGATCCCCAACGAGGTATTTATCTGAAGGCGTCTTCAACTTGGTAGTCGGAAAGCAAAAAGAAGGTAAACGGCCGACCGGCACTAGTACGAATTGAATCTGCTTCGGGATCTGCAGCAAGAAAGACTGAGGAAATGGCGATGGCTGCCCCCCTTTATACCTGACGTTCTGTCATCAGTTTTACAACCAACGGCAGCAGATGTCATATACCAAGGACTCTGGTAATGGCCGACTGAGGGCTACCGGGAGCCGGATAACCCATATGTGAGGACTGCAACAGCGAAACATGAAGAACATCCTCAACTATCTTCAGGCCATCGGCCTGAAGACAGCTGAGAGAAAACTGGTTAGTTAGGAGAGGTGTGGCCAGAACAAACAGGAAACTCCCCCAATAAAGTATGTACGTGTATGTGTGTGATCCAAAAGCAGGAGAATAAAGAGGAAGACAGGAGGGAAGGAATACTGCAACAGTGATCAGTAGGGACAGCTACTGATATGGTAAGTTCTTACACAACTATACTAAGTCCTGACTGAAATCACTGTTGCAGTATTCATCACAGATGGTCGATTCCCAGAGCTGGAGAGAGAAAGGAAAGTTGGGTGGTTAGTTAAGAGTAAACAAAAGGAACTGTCAAGAAGACCAGAGAACACTGACCTGGCAAAGGCTGTCCTAGACCTGCAGAAGGCATCAATCTTGTAGTGTTTAGTGAAGGTGTACACAGAGAATAGAGTGCCGCTTCCAAGATGGATCTGGCATCAACCCCTTTGTGGAAAGCACCAGGGGAGGCAACCACCCAAGTGGAATGTTCTTTTGGGCAGGAGGACTGGGATTTGCCATGTTGTAAGTAGAAGAAAGGGATAGTCTTCGATATCCACAATGCAATGGTTTACTTTGAGACTGGCAGGCTCAGCTTGGCATACAAGAAAGAAACAAATAGTTGTTCAGTTTTTCTGATTGTCTTAGTTTTGTCCAAAGAGAACCTCAGCTGCCTGTGAATGTCTTAAGTAATCTAAGATCCCCCCCATTTTGAGGACTCAGAAAGAAAGCAGATATAGCTCATTGACACCCTTAGGCATGAAAAAAGAATTGGTTCCAAGTGTTATCTTGTCCTTCTGAAAAATAAGGAAGGGAGGAGTAGCCATGAATGACTGGAGCTCAGATACCCAGTGAGCTGAGATTAGAGCCAGTAGGAGGACACATTTCCATGTGCAGAACTTTAAGGTAGCTGATGTGGCTGGCTCAAAAGTGGGTAGAGTGATTTTTTTTTTTTCCAGAACAAAATTAAGATCCCATGGTGTGGTAATTGGTTTCCTTGGCGGCTTAAGGTGCAGGACTACTTTCAAGAAGATCTTTACCTCTGTCCTGGACATGAGAGGAGAGTCTATTAGTAAACAGGCACTGATGGCTGACAAATGTGCTTTGACAGATGAATAAGTCGACCCAAAATGCAGAAACCTCTCAGAGATACTGTAGTACAGTGGGAACTTCAGATAAGAGTGGCTCCAGTCTGTGCTTGTGGTACCAAACACAATGTTTTCCATCTGGCTATGTAGGATTTCCTGGTCTCCTGTACAACATGCACCATCACCTCTGAAAATAAGTGTGTTTTAGGGATCAGAACCCAATCATTCAAAGAGTGAGAACGAGAAAGGCTACGTTGGGATGTAGAAGCCAAACTTTCTGTTGGGTGAATAGGTCTCGTATCGGAATTTTCCAGTGGTTTCCCTTTGATAGGTACAACAGGATTGGAAACCAATGTTATCTTGGCCAGAAAGGGGCCAACATCAGTCCTGGAGTATCCAGCTAAATATTTAGGACCACTTTGAAATATGTGCAATGGAGGGTAGGCAATCAGAAACCTTCCTGTCCACTGGAAGGAGAAGGCATCTGTCTTCCAGACCAGATGAAATGGGTTCCTGGTGCAGAGCAGAGGGAGCTGGTGATGCTCTGGAAATGCAGAGAGGTCAGTTCACAGCGTGTCCCAGAAGATTCATCGGTCCATTTTTGGGGGGTCCACAAGGTCCCTGCTTAGAGAGTCTGCCAGCACATTCTCTATTGAGGGAATGTAAGCTGCTGTGAGGGTCATGTTCATTTGAGTGGCTATTTGCCAAACCTCCTGTGTTAACTTGTATAGGTTAAGACCTTGTGCCTCCTTGTTTATGTACCACATCACTGTGGTACTGGCTGTGTACACCAGGAGAGTACCTGGTTTCCAAAGGTGTGAGAAAGTCTGGAGACCCTGCAGAACAGCCCCCATAACCTTTAGGTTGACGTGTTCCTTCAGGAGACTGGGTGACCATTTTACCTGTACTTTGTGGGAACCTGTCCAGGCGTGAAAACCCTGTTTGTGAGGGGCCAGAGTGAATGAGAGGCCTGTACTGAGAGACCCCTATTTCTCCTACCACAGGAACTCCTAGATGCAGATCAACAGGGGATCAAGGTGTCCAAGAGGTGGAGTGTTGGGCTCTCATTGACTTCTGGTACCAGTGAACTTAACTCATATACAGCCTGGTCAGTGAGATTATTAGGATGGATGCAGCCATAAACCCTAGAACCCTGAGGATTTCTCCTGCAATGCACTGAGTCACTGAGTAGAGGGTTTGGAAATAAAATTACCAGGCTTTGGCTTTATCCTGAGGAAGAGAGGCCTGAATTATGCTTGTGTTTAGCCTGCAACCCGGAAATACCAACTCTGGAGTGAGAGTGAGATGAGATTTCTTGAAATTGAGGGTGGATCCCAGACTGGTTAAACAGCCATACTGTAAAATGCAGGTTTTCAAACAGTGTCTGTATGGACAGGACCTGAATCAACAGGTTGCCAGGTAGGGAAAATCTGAATTCCCCAAGCGTGACAGAAGTCTACCACAGGTGCTAGACACTTTGTAAAATCTCTTGGAGCAGTGGAAAGACCAAAGGGTAAAGCAGTAAACTGAAAATCAGAAGAGCCACAGCAGAATCTCGGGAATTCCCTGCAGGACCGACTGACAGAGATTTGAAGAAAGGCATTCTTGACGTCTAGGGACACGACAAATGCTGGTGGAAGAATAAGAGCAGGAGTGTGTGTACAGAAAACATTCAAAAGTAAGCACTTTCAGGAAGGTGCTTAGCAGAGAGAAGTCCAGGATGGGCCTCTATTTAGCCCTTCCATGTCTAGAACAAGAAAAATCCTGGAATAAAAACCTTTTCCTATGAAGGAAGACAGAACTTCTTCCATGGTGCCCTGTGCTAGGCAAGCCCTGAATAATGGGACCAATCAAAGGAAGCTTGTTGGACGGAGGATTAGGAATCCCTTTTAGAGAGTGAACGCTTTACCAAGTCATGGCACAGCCTTTTTTGATAATGGTCGGAACACCTCCCAGAAATGAAGTGAAAAGGAGAGCCTTTTAGACAGGGGGATGAAGGGAGGGGAGAGAGGAGGATAGTCACATAGTTTTGCTCCTAAAGAGAGGCCTTTCTGAAATGGAATCCCCCTACGGGTTGTCAGAAAAGTTTTCCTAGGTACATGTTTGTGAGAGAGCCTGGGATCCTTCAAAGGAAGTGGAATTGGATGGCTAGTTCCTTTAGAATCTAGGGACTGTAGATAGTAAAAATGGCCTGCAGTCTTTTATGGTCTTGCCCTGCTCTCACAGAGTTTTAAACAGACTGACAGCTTGTGGTCCAGTCAAAAGGTCATTGGCCGAAATTGAATCCAAGAAGTTCAATTTGAAGTCTTCAAGGATGGGCTGACCCCGTAGCCATGCATATCATCTGATAGCAGCCTTATACATAGCGTTCACAGCATAACAACTGTACTTGATGCTCTGTTTAGGATCACAGCATTATAGGCTCACAAGATGTTACTAGGCTAAAGGCCCAAGGGCCCTTACAAGCCTAGCCAATTTCTGTCCTTGTTTCCATGATCAGTACCTATTGCCCCTGTCCAAGAGGGACACAGGTGGAACCCCTGGGGTGAATTTACGGTTACCCATCCAATCGTCCATACTGCATTTGAAGAGGGCCAATGAGGTGCTCTGCTTGACATGAAGTGGGCGTCTGTTCCAAAGGTGTGGTAACCTCTGGGAGACAACTCTGTCCCTCCAGCAGGTTCTACCAATGTCACACACCAGGTTAAGCTCTTCAGAGCAAGTAATCCACGCAACATATGACTTGCGGATATGAAGCATTTTCAATAAAGCAGGGTCAGAGACTGCCTTATATGCAAGGCAAAGATCACCTCTGAGTAGTCTGTATGAAACAGAATAAAATGACAGTGATTTCAGATGATCCACATAGGACAGATGCTGAAGACTTTGAACTTTCCTTGTGAGGAACCTCTGTGGTCTCTCCAACTGCGTCAGGTACTTGGAAAGGTACATACCAAAAGGGGCATTGTACTTGATTATTGGCCCGATGAGGGAAGAGTACAGGAATATAACTTCTTTTTTTCTGGAGGCAATCTCCTTAATTATGAGATGAGCAACAGAGAAAGTACAGTTGTGTACACTTACCATAAATGTAGTTGTTTGAGTGCATTCACTGTTGCAGTCATTACATTTGGGTAATCTGCTGGCAGGCTGCCCTCAGTCGGCCTGAATAACAGTGTCTTGGGTCCTGCGTCGGTTGATGTCTCCTCTTCCATGACGTCAGGTCATCAGGGGTATAAAACATGCAGCCAACGCCATTTTATTCAGTTTTTCTTGCCCCCAGATGTCAGGTGCCCCTCAAATGGGGAGCAAAAAGATATATATAAATATAAATAAACAGCAATATATGGAAATGCACTTTTAGCAACATAAACTTTACCTTCATCTAAAAGCAAATACACCGCAAAGGCTTTAGAATAAAGTGAAGGAAAGAGAAGTAATAGAAAAGGGGGATGGCGGGTGGGTAACCCGGACTGCAACAGTGAATACACTCAAACATCTACATTTATGGTAAGTGTACACAACTGTACGATGTTCTTCGTGTTTCACTGTTGCAGTCATTACATCTGGGTAGAATCCCAAAGTTATGGATGGGAGGATGGAACTAAATAGCATTAGGTAGGGCTATAAGGCCCTGCAGAACTGCAGTGGCAAAGCCTGCCCTGGATTTGGAGGAGAGGGGCAAATGATAATGCTTTGTGAAGGCATGCACAGAGCTCCAAGTAGCAGCTTCTACAATGTCTTTGGTTGGAACTCCTCTAAGAAAGGCTGCTGAGGTAGAGGCAGCCCTGGTGGAATGTGACCTGATTCCCTTGGGCACTTGTTTACCATGGTGCAAGTAGCAGAAACGAATGTATTGGCTTATCCACTTAGAAATAGTCTGCTTTGATACAGCCTTCCCCTCTGATCCTGAAGCAAATGCCACCAGTAGTTGCTCAGACTTTCTTAGAGATTTGGTCCTGTTTAAGTAGAATCTTAGTTGTCTGTGTACGTCCAATGAATGCAGAATCCGCTCCCCCTTATTCTGCGGATTTGGGTAAAATGTTGGCAGGTGAATAGTTTGGTTAAGAGCCACACTGGATACCACATTAGGCATAAAGGAGGGATTGGTCCTGAAGGACACCCTGTCCGGGTAAAAAGTAATAAAAGGCTCCACAGCCATGAGAGCCTGTAGTTCTGAAACCCTTCTTGCTGAAGTGATTGCCAAAAGGAAAACTGTTTTCCAAGATAAAAAATGTTATATCCGCAGTAGCTGCTGGTTCAAAAGGAGGCAGGGTGAGTTTTTCCAGCACAAAACTGAGGTCCCTTGCAGGAGTTGGTGATCTTCTGGGAGGTCTAAAATTTTTGGCTTCTCTGAGATACTGTTTTAGCAGAGGATGAGAAAAGATGGGAGGCTCCGTGTTGTAATCAGTCGAGATGGCAGAGGCATGGATTTTTATTGAAGAATGTCAAAGGAAAAAACTTCAAAGACCAATTCACGTTAGGTTCAAGCAAGGCACCCTTTATTACTTGCAGCAAGGAGACAAAGCATGTAGGCACAAGGTTTGTCTGAATTACTGGTGATTAGTATGTTATTCTTATACAGTTCTCTTCCTGTCGCACAGAAAATGTTACTATTCTATTGCTGACGTAGTTAGACACAGCTTTCTGTATGTTCTACAGAAAATGTTACTAGACTTATTGCTGACCAAGTTAAATTATCTGCTGTTTTGCAAAACATTTTGAGAAAAACAACCTGGCCTTGGGCTTATTTTAGTCCATTTCAACTTTTCAATTCTTCAATTGTACTGTTCTAATACATGTGTTACGTTTTGTCTAGATTCAAGGTACATTTCTAGCTTTAGTACAAGTAATGCTGACTACGGTTTAAACTTTCAAGCATCTATTGTTCCCATTATCAATGCTTCTAGCAACTGCATGTTTTCTCATGGCATAAGCAGAAATGAATATCTCTTTGTTAAGTTTCATGACATTAGCAGAAATGAAATGCTTCTTATTATTTTCATGACATTATAGCAGAAATGAAATGCTTCTTGTTAAGTTTCTAATAGCTGTGCAGATTCATGCAGTGTGAACAGAATAAATGTATTAACCCTTTTAAACCTCGAATGCACTAAGCATGCATATTACTATTACACATTTTTCTAACAAAGAAAAAGATAGGCCCTTGTCAAGCATCTCAGTCAAGTATTGTAAAATCTGAGGAATGTTTGGTTTTGCTGTGTTTGTTCCTTGTGCTTTGTTCCAAGCACAGAATCTCTTCCACTTATCAGCATAAGATTTTCTAGTACTAGGCCTTCTAGCTTCAAAATGACATCCATCACAGATTTACTGAGAGGTGTTGTTTGAATAATTAAATGATCAGCCACGCTGCAAGGTTCAGAGCTTGGAGCTGGGTGTGCAGAATTTGATTGTTCTGCGGAGACAGTAGATGAGGTATTTGAGGCAAGTACCAAGGAGGGAGTTGAGACATATTCCTTAGGATTTGGTACCAGTGCTGGCGAGGCCGGTCCGAAGCAATAAGGATCATGTTTGGTTTTTCCTGTCTGACCTTTAGTAAGACCTTGGAGAGAAGAGGCAAAGGGGGAAAGGCATAGACTGATAGGTTTTTCCAACTGAAGGATAGGGCATCCACTTTCCATGCTTGTCTGTGATAAGTCCTTGTGCAGAATTTGTCCAGTTGATAATTTTGGGGAGAGGCAAATAGATCTATGTCTGGCTCCCCCATTTCTGTGTTACCATGCAGAAGATTTGTGGATCCAGTTTCCACTTGTGCGGGTCCATAAGATTTCTGCTAAGGTCGTCTGCCAGAGTATTTTGTTTTCCTGGCAGGAATTGAGCTTGAAGATGTACTTGGTAAGTCAAGGCTGTGCTCCACAATGCCATGGCTAGTCTGCAAAGGGGATAGGAATGTGTACCCCCCCCCCCTGCTTGTTTATGTACCACATAATCGTGGTGTTGTCAGTCTTTATCAATAGTTGTCCTGGATGAAGGAAGTCCTTGAAGGCTGTCAGAGCATTCTGAACCGCTAGCATCTCTTTCTGGTTGATATGCAGATGCATTTGTTTTGGGCTCCATATGCCCTGAATGCATCTCCCCACCACGTGAGCCCCCCAAGCATAGTCATGCATCTGTAGTTAGGGTTTGGGTGGCAGGGGGTAGAGTGAATGACAGTCCCTTGTTTTGGTGACATGTCTCTGCCCACCAAAGAAACTCCTGTTGTAGGCAGGGAATGAGAGGAATCATTGTTTCCAGGCTGTGACAATACTGACTCCATAAACTTTTTAGGTACCATTGAAGTTTCCTCATATGCAGTCTTGCATATAGAATTAATAGAATGCAGGATGCCATGAACCCCAAAGCCTGCAGAATTTGTCTTGCAGATAACTGAGTTTTTGTTGCCAACTGTTTGAAGTATGTTGTCAGTTGCCTTTGTCTTGCGTAAGGTAAGCCATCTGGGCAGTTGTATTCAAGCTTGCACCCAGGAATGTAATTTGAGAGGGTACCAGTTGTGATTTATTTTCGTTTATTGTGTACCCTAGGCATGTTAGAAGCCTTTTTACAAATGCCAGATGTTGAAGAAGAATGTCCTTGTTCTCTGCTTGAATGAGAGAGTGTTCCATTTAGGGATAAATCTGTATGCTTCTTTGTCTACAAAATGCAATTACTAGTGCCAGGCACTTTGTAAAAACCCTGGGAGCAGTAGATAAGCCAAAGGGCAGTGCAGAGAATTGGTAATGCAAAAAACCTGGCTTGAATCGGAGGTATCTTCTGCACGATTCCCTTACTGGGATATGCAGGTATGCCTCTTTTAAGTCTAGAGTCACTAACCAAGCGTTCCTGCTCAGGATAGGCAGTAGCTGTTGTAAAGTCAGCATTTTGAAATTTGGAATGTCCAGGTACGTGTTCAAAATCGATAAGTCCAGTATTGGACACCATGCATCGTCTTTTCTGGGTACTAGGAACAGCCTTGAATAAAAACCTTGTCCTTTTTCCTGTTCTGGTACTGGTTGAATAGCCCCCATCTCCATGAGGGACGTAAGTTATTTCGGAGTCTCTGCCCATTGATTTTATGGTAGATCTGGCCAACCGTTTGGAATTGGCAAAGTATGGAAATGAAATCTGTACCCCTGGGATACTACGTTTAATACCCACTTGTCCTGGGTAATTAACTGCCAGTTTTGAGCGTGAAGTGCTAATTTTCCCCCCAAGGGGGCTGCCAAAAGATAAGTGCTTGGTGAAGGCAGAGGGAAGTCATTGAGACTCCTTACTGTAGGGTTGTGCTTTGTTTCCTCCAGATTTGGAGGTGGAGGCACCCCATTGCTTTGACCTGTAAGGACCCTGTGATTGGTATCTAGAGCCTTTTGAGTGCCTGGATTTGCCTTGAGAGGCTCTGTTGGACACAGGAAAGGACCAATTGTTAGTAGGCCAGTGCCTACTGAACCTGGGTGGCTGCACTTGTAAGAAATCTTTTACAGTTTGCATAGATTTAGCTTTGTCTTCCATTTTCTTTAAAACTTCTTCTGCCTTATTACCAGAGTATCATGTTGTAAAGGGGCATCCAACAATTTAGCTTTAACATGATCAGCCAGATTTTGCTCCTTGAGCCAGGCATGCCTTCTAATCACAGATCCAGTAACTGCGGCCCTGCAAGAGGCCTCCAAGGAATCAAAACCACATTGCAAAGTATGCTTTCCAACCTGTTCTGCTGCATGCAATAATTCCTGTAATTCTTTATTTTCCACACAATCAGAAATCAACATCATTTTCTGTTTCAATAAGCCCATAACGTGCTGTTGATATTTAAGATTTAAGGCCCTAATTGCCAAGGTTGCAGACGTATAAAACCTTCTTTCCCCATCTAACCAGCGCCCTGGAATCTCTATCAGAGGGGGTAGGATTTTTGGCTGTAGAGGCCTTTACACCTTGGGGACCCTGTGATATAGTCTCAGGATCAGCAGCAGGATTTTGGAATAGAAATTTGTGGGAGTCAGGAACCCTGTAATATCTGTCTGGCTTACTAGAAGCCGGAAGAAGGGAATCGGGAGCCATGCTCAATTCCGAAAACACATCATCAACAATGTCTAATACAGGAGGTATAGCCAAAGGCCTATGCTGAGGAAGGAGAAGGAAATCCCTAAGCCTCTTTTCTGATTGAGAAATCCTGACTCTCCCAATGAAAATGTTCCCTTAAAGTATGCAAGGTTTCACCAAAAGAATAATCCTCAGGAGGAGATGCAGATGGGATGGATTCTTCTGCATCTGAATCCTCATAGGGAGGAAAACAAAATTCCTGATCAGAAGAAATGGAAATCTGATCTGAAGATTCATAATCAGTGTCTTGCCTAGACCTCTTAGCGGGGGGGGCCCTGATCAAGGTAATTAAGTCCTCAGCCATTTTGATCATCTGTTTTTTTAGGCATAGGGGCCTGAGCATGTGGCTCATGCGTCAGTTTTTTAGACTTAGAAACTGTTTTTGATCTTGTTTTTGAAGTTGGCGTCGGTTTTATGTAAAAATGTTGAGGCCTGCAAACACCCTCAGAAGCCGGTGCCTGCTCAGCGGCTCCAGACCCATCCAAGGGAAGAGACATCCATGGGTTCAATACTCTGAGAATCTCGCGGCATGCCGGACTACGCTTGGGTCTCGGTAGAGGCCTGTGACTCAAAAGTAGCGGGTATCAGGGGGTGCAAAAGCACCTCACTAAGTACCGGTGAACTGGCGACTGGCTCAGGAGAAGCTTCGTCGTCGGTTTTGGACCTTGACGGTCTGTCTCTGTCTTTTTCTTTGCATTTTTTGTGAACTCCGGTAGTCGGATTGCTAACCGACGACATTTCAGGGTAATTAAATCTGGATCGAAAATATTTTGAAGCAAAAATATACAGACGCTTAATAGTGCGTTGGTTAAATCTAGCACAAAACCGACAGCAAGGCACGTTATGATCAGGAACTAGGCAAGGAATACAGTACAAATGAAAATCCTTATGAGGTATTTGCTTCCCACAAGTAATACAATTATTAACTTTTACTGACATCAGTAAGGAGCAAGAAAAAGTTTCCCCAATGGGGTACTTGGCTTTAGTTGAAGACTTTGGTTCTGAAACTCGAATGCGAAAATTTCAGGAGTTTGCCGACCATTACTTGCGAACTGCTTCTGCTTTGGGCACTGCGTTGGCTACATGTTTTATACCCCTGACGACCTGACATCATGGAAGAGATGACAGCAACCGACGCAGGACCCAAGACTTTGTTATTCAGGCCGACTGAGGGCAACCTGCCAGCACATTACCCAAATGTAATGACTGCAACAGTGAAACATGAAGAACATAGGCCCTTGCGGAGCATCTCTGTTAAGTACTGAATAATATGCGGTAAGCTGGGCACTGTTGTGGCCATCCCCTGAGTCTGGCTCCAGAACAGTATCTTTTCCACTTTTCAGCATAGGATTTTCTAGTACTAGGCCTCCTTGCCTCCAGAATGACATTTAACACCTGCTTACTGAGGGATGCTATTGGAGAGCTCAAGGAATTAGCCAGGCTGCAAGGTTCAGGGTTTGAAGCTGGGGGTGCAGAATCTGGCCCTTCTACTGGGACAGCAGGAAAGGGGTCTGAGGCAAGTGCCATGGTTCCAGCAGTGACACACTGCGCAAGAGGGGGTACCAGTGCTGGCGTGGCCAGTCTCGTGCAATCAGTATTGTCCTTGGTTTGTCCTATTTGATCTTTAGCAGGACTGTCGAGAGGAGAGGCAGGGGGGGGGGGGGATAAACTGAGAGGCTTTCCCAGGTGAAGGACAGGGCATCCACTTTCCAAGCTTGACTGTGGAAAGTCCTTGTGCAGAATTTGTCCAATTGGTAGTTTTGAGAGGAGGCAAACAGGTCTATCTCTGGGTTCCCCCATTTGTTTCTCAAAATGTTGAATATATTTGGTTCCAGTTTCCACTCGTGTGGGTCCATGACATTTCTGCTTAGGTCGTCTGTCAGTGAATTTAGCTTGCCTGACAGGAACTGAGCTTGTAGTTGCACCTGTTAGCTCAGGGCTGTGTTCCACAGAGCAATGGCTAGTCTGCATAGAGGATACAAGTGGATTCCCCCCCTGCTTGTTTATGTACCACATAACAGTGGTGTTATCTGTCTTTACCAATAATTGTCCTCGAAGAATGTGGTCCTTGAAGGCTGTCAGGGAATTCTGTACAGCTAACATTTCTTTTTGACTGATATGCAGGTGCATCTGACTCGGGTTCCATTTGCCCTGAATGCACTGCCTAGCCAAGTGAGCCCCCCGTGCATAGTCTGATGGATCTGTTGTTAGGGTTTGGGTGGCAGCGGGTAGAGTGAATGGCAGTCCCTTGTTGTGGTAGCAGGTCTCTGCCCACCAAAGGAACTCTGTCTTTATGCAAGGAATGATAGGAATCATTGACTCCAGATCCTGTGACTGTTGACACCATAGGCTTTTTAGATACCATTGTAGTTTCCTCATATGCAGTCTTGCATATGGAATTAGTAGAATGCAAGAGGCTATGAACCCCAGGGCTTGCAGGATTTTCCTTGCAGACAGTTGGGTCTTTGCGGTCAGTAGTTTGAAGTAGGCTGTCAAACTTGTTTCTCTGGCGTGAGGTAAGTCACCTGGGAAGTTGTGTCCAAGCTTGCTCCCAGGAATACAGTTTGTTGGCAGGGTACTAGATGAGATTTCTTTTCGTTTATGGTGTACCCCAGTGAGGTTAGAAGTTTCTTTACAAATACCAGATGAATTAGTAGCATGCCCTGGCTTTCGGCCTGAATTAGACAATCATCCAGGCATGGGTATATTTGAATATTTCTTTGCCTGTAAAATGCAATGACTGGAGCTAGGCACTTTGTGAATACCCTGGGCACAGTAGATAAGCCAAAGGGAAGTGAAGAGAACTGATGGTGCATGTAGCCTGCTCTGAAGCGTAGGCAATTCCTGCAAGATTCCCTTATTGGAATGTGCAGGTAAGCTTCCTTTAAGTCTAAGGTTGCCAACCAGGCATCTTTGCCTAGCATAGGAAGCAGCTGATGAAGTGTTAGCATTTTGAATTTTGGGATTACCAAAAAGTGTTTAGAATAGACAGGTCCAGGATAGGACGCCTGGAGCTGTCTTTTCTGGGTACCAGGAAAAGTCTTGAGTAAAAACCTTGTCCCCTTTCTTCTGCTGGGATAGGCTGAAAAGCCCTGATACTTAGAAGAGAGAGAACCTGCTGTTGAGCCTCTGCCCACAGATTTGGGGGGAGGTCTGGCCAACCGTTTGGGGTTGGTAGGGAGTGGAAGTAGACTCTGTATCCATGAGAAACTATATTTAAAACCTATTTGTCCTGGGTAACGAGTTTCCAGTTTTTTGCATGCAGGGCGATCTTTCCCCCTAGGGGAGCAGGCAGTTGAGCAGGGCTTGGAAGGTTTAAGGTTAAGTCATTGTGACAGTTTTCCATGGGGGTGTCTTACTACTTTCAGCTTTGGAAGTGGGTGCCCCCACTGCTTAGGCCTGTGAGTACCTTGAGACTGTAGCCTAGGTGGTCTGCTGTTCCTGGGTTTTGACTGAGAAGGCTTGGAAGAGACAAGAAAGGACCAATTCTTAGAAGGCCAATGCCTACTAAATCTGGGAGGCTGTACTTGCAGGAAATCTTTAACAGTTTGCGGAGATTTAGCTTTTTCCTCCATCTTTTTAAGGATGACTTCTGCTCTGTTGCCAAACAGGCAGTCTTGGTTTAAGGGAGCATCCAGTAATTTAGCTTTAACATGATCTGGCAAAGTTTGCTCCTTAAGCCAAGCATGCCTTCTAAGAACAGACCCCAGTGACAGCAGCCCTGCAAGATGCTTCTAACGAGTCAAAACCACATTGCAAAGTATGTTTACCAACTTGTTCATCAGAATGCATTAAATCCTGTAATTCTTTATTTTCAGCACAGTCAGGAATCAACATAATTTTCTGTTTAAGTAGTCCCATAATATGTTGCTGATACTCTAACATATGAAACTGGCAATTTAAGGCTCTAATGGCCAAAGTAGCAGAAGTGTATACCTTCTTACCCCATCTGTCCAAGGCCCTGGAATCTCTATCAGAGGTTTTTTTTGGCAGTAGTAGCCTTAACGCCTTTAGGTCCCTGGGAAATGGTCTCTGGGTCTGCAGTAGGATTCTTGAAGAGGAACTTGTGAGAGTCAGGTACTCTAATACCTGTCAGGTTTCCTGGGAGCCAGAGGTAAAGTGTCTGGGGCCAGGCTAGATTCCAAGAAGGCATCATCTACAATGTCCAGGACAGGAGGTATAGCTAAAGGCCTGTGTTGAGGGAGGAGTAAGAATTCCCTAAGCCTCTTTTAGGAGTCAGAGTAATCCTGGCTTTCCCAGCAGAAATGCTCCCTAAGAGTGTGCAAGGTTTCACCAAAAGAAAAATCTTATGGAGGGGAAGCAGAGGGAAGTGTTCTCTGCATCAGAATTCTCATAGATTAGGGCAAATCCTGGTAATCAGAATAAACAGAAATTTCAGAGTCCTGATCAGAAGAATCAGAAGGAAAATCAGTTCTAGGTCTCTTAGAGAGTGAAGGCTGGCTAACCCTAATTAAAATAATAAGGTCTTCAGCCATTCTTGTCATTTGTTTTTAGGCATATGGGCCTGACCATGCGGTTTGGACGTCTCTTTTCTAGGTGTGGGTTGAGTTTTAGGCCTTGAAGAAGATGGCATCGGTTTGAAATGCAAGTCAGTAGGCCTGAATACACCCTTAGAAGCCAGTGCCTGCACAGCGGCTCCGGACTCATCCAAGGTAGTGACATCTGCAGATTCCATGGTCGAAGCATCTCGCGGCATACCGGACTCTGAATGGGTCTCAGTAGAGGCCTGCAAATCTGAAGTAGGGGGTATCAGAGGCTGTGAAAGCACCTCGCTGAGTACCAACAAACTGGCGACTAGCTTAACAGAAGCATCGTCGGCAGCTTTGGACCTATGCAGCCTGTCTCTGTCTTTATCTTTACATTTTTTTCGGAATGTCAGTAGTCGGATGGCTTACCGAAGCCATATATGGATAATTAAACCGAGTACCGAAATAGTTTAATGCAAAAATGAACCGACGAATAGTTCAAGGATTGAATGAGGCACAAAACCGACAGCAAGGGACATCATGGTCTGGGCCTAAGCAAGGAATGCAGTATGAATGAAAATCTTTATGAGGTATTTGCTTTCCACAGGTAACACAATTGTTAACTTTTACTGACATCGGTTTAGAGCAAGAAAAAAAGATTCCCAACGGGGTACTTAACTTTTTTGAAGACTTTGGTTCTCGAAAAAGGAAAATTTCAGGAGTTGGCCGACCAGCACTTGCGAACTGCTTCGGGCACCGTGCGGCAAGAACGACTGATGCAATGGCGTTGGCTGCATGCTTTATACCCCGATGACCTGACGTCATGGAAGGAGAGACAGCATCCGACGCAGGGATCCAAGACTTTGATATTCAGGCCGGCTGAGAGCTACCTGTAGGCAGATAATCCAAATGTAATGACTGCAACAGTGAAACATGAAGAACATCTGTACTATGTTCTTCGTGTTCCACTGTTGCAGTCATCACCTGTGGAGGATTCCCAAAGCTGAGGAGAGGGGTGGAAGGAAAGGTTAAAGTCCTAGGCATAGGTCAGCAGGCCCTGCAAAACTGCAGAGGCAAACCATGCCCTAGACTTAGAAAATGAGGTAGGTGATAATGCTTTGTAAAGGTATGGGACAGAGGTCCAGCTGGCAGCTTCCAAGATGTCCCTGGTGGGGACTCCTCTGAGGAAGGCTGTGGAAGTGGAGGCTGCTCTAGTGGAATGGGTACGGATAGACTTGGGGGGGGGTGTTTCCCATGTAGTCTGTAGCAAAAATGGATACAGTGTGATATCCGTTTGGAAATGGGCTTCCCCTCTGCCCCGGGAAAAGCTGACAGGTAGTTGGTCTGTTTTTCTGAAAGGTTTATTATGGTCCAGATAGTATCGGAGTTGTCTGTGCATGTCTAGTGAGCGCAGAATTCTTTCCCCCTTGTTTTGAGAGCTGGGAAAGAAGGTGTAGGTCTGGTTGAGGGTCACATCAGATACCACCCTTGGGCATAAAGGAGGGATTAGTCCTCCTTGAGACCCTGTCTGCATGGAAAATGATGAAGGGGTCAACAGCCATGAGAGCCTGAAGCTCTGATACCCTTCTGGCTGAGGTGATAGCTAGTAGGAAGGCAGTCTTCCAGAAGAGGTATTTCAATTCTGTAAAAGCAGCATGTTCGAAAGGAGATAAGGTTAGTTTTTCTAGAATATAATTCAGGTCCTAGGGTGGCATGGGAGGCCTTCTGGGAGGTCTGATATTAGAAGCCCCTCTGAGGAATTGCTTAAAGGATGAGAGAAGAGGGGTGGGTCTGAATTGAAATGGGCAGAAATGGCTAAGGCATGGATTTTAATGGAGGAGAAAGAGAGGCTACTATTGAGCAACTCTTCTAGGTAATGCAAGATAAGAGAGATGGAAGGACGGGAGGTACTGGCCCCTTTGGACTGGCTCCAGGAGGAGAATTTTTTCCATTGTCCTGCGTATGATTTTCTGGTGCTGGGCCTTCTGGCCTCTGTGATGATGTCTAGGACCTGTTTGCTTTACAGGGATCCTTGTTAGCTTTTAAGGTATAAGCCATGCTGCGAGATTGAGAGTCTGTAAGTCTGGGTGCAGGCAGTATCTTCCCCCTCCTCTGGGTCAAGAGGTCTGAGATCAGGGGAAGCTGCTTGGGGGGCTTAAGGTAAAGCTGTGCAGTAAGGGGTACCAATGCTGTCTGGGCCAATCTGGAGCAATGGAGGATGGCCTTTGGTCTCTCCTCCTTTACTTTGATCAGTAACTTGGGAATAAGGGGCAGAGGAGGTAAAGTGTACACAAAGAGGGAGTTCCAGGGGAAGGTTAAGGCATCCACCTTCCACGCTAGGAGGTGATACTCCCTGGTACAGAACTTTTCCGGCTGGTGGCAGAGGTGTGAGGCAAAGAGACCCACTTACGGATTCCCCACTCCTGAATGATTTGCAGAAAGATTTCACTGTTGAGCTGCCATTCGTGGGGGTCCAGTAAGTTTCTGCTTAGGTGGTCTGCCAAGGTGTTGTTGACCCCTGGTAGGTATTGGGCAATTAGGTGTAGACGCATGGAGGTGGCTGTAAGCCAGAGGCTCATGGCTAACCTGCACAGGGGGTAAGATTGGGTCCCCCCTGGTTTGTTGACATACCACACTACTGTGGTGTCGGTTTTTATAAGAACCACCCCTGGCCTGAGATGGGGTTTGCAAGATGTCAGAGCCTTTTGTACTGCCATCATTTCTTTCCGACTGATGTGCAAGTGAAGTTGCTGGGCATCCCGAAGACCTTGGGTGCAACTGCCTGCTAGGTGAGTGCCCCAAGCAATGTCTGAGGCATCGGTGGTGATGGTCTGGCCGGTAGGCTGGAGGATGAAGAGAAGACCCTTGTTCCTGTTACAGACCTCTGCCCACCAGAGAAACTCGGTCCTTCTACATGGGATCAGAGGGAGAGAGTTCTCCAAGGACTGAGAGTGCTGGCACCAAAGGTTCTTTAGATATCACTGAAGTTTTCTCATGCGAAGCCTGGCCAGAGGAATGAGAAGGATGCAAGATGCCATGTATCCCAGGGGTTGCAGGCACTTCCTCATGGTGAGGTGACTTCTGGAGGCTAGCTGGGTAAAGTAGAGAAGCAGGAAGCTCTGCTTTTCTGGGGATAGAAAGGCCATTTGGGATGCTGTGTCTAGCAGAGCTCCCAAGAAAATGATCTTCCTGGTGGGGTTTTGCTTTCATTTCTTCTCGTTGATGGTGAAACCTAGGGAAGTTAGGAGTGATTTGACAAAGAGAAGGTCTTGGAGCAGCTTTTCTTTGCACTCTGCCTGCATGAGGCAGTTGTCCAGGTAAGGGTAAATCTATATATTTCTGCTAGGTGCAGGGAAGGCCCAGTGCTTAGAAGGAAAGTTCTTTCTGAACCTGGGGGGTTGTACCTAAAAGAAATCTTTTACTGTTTGCATAGATTTTGCTTTGTCTTCCATCTTTTTAAGCACCTCTTCTGCTTTTTCCCCAAACAAGCGCTCCTTATCTAGGGGTGCATCAATAAGTTTAGACTTGACATGATCAGGGAGAGGTTGTTCCTTCAGCCATGCATGTCTCCTAATAACAGATCCTGTCACTGCTGCCCTGCTAGAGGCTTCTAGGGCATCATATCCACATTTTAATGAGTGTTTGGCCGCTTGATAAGCAGAGTGCAGTAAATCTACTTACTCTCTTGACTTGGCACAGTCAGGAAAAGTAGCAATTTTCTGTTTTAATAGTTCCAAAGTGTGTTGCTGATATTTCAACATATGGAACTGACAACTGGGTGTGCTGACAGCTAAGGTTGCAGAGGTGCATACTTTTTTACCCCATCTGTCCAGAGCTCTGGAGTCCTTGTCAGAAGGAAGAGGATTTTTGGCAGAACTAGTCTTAGCTCCTTTAGGTCCCAGTGTAATGACCTCTGAGTCTGCAGCAGGATTTCTGTACAGGTATTTGTGAGCATCCAGTACTCTGCAGTACCTGTCAGGTTTACTGGGAGCAGGAGGGAGGGTGTCAGGGGCTAAGGTGGATTCATGGAAAACATCCTCCACCACTTCTAAAATAGGGGGGATGGCCAGGGGTCTGTGCTAAGGGAGGTCCAGAAACTCTCTAAGTCTTTTCTTAGACTGTAGGAAGTCCTGGGATTCCCATTGGAAATATTCCCTGAAGGAGTGAAGGATTTCCCCAAAGGAAAGGTCCTCTGGAGTGGAGGCAGAAGTGAATGGATTCCTCAGAGTCTGAATCCTCATATGCAGTTAAACAAATGCAGCTTGAAACAAACTCACTGAACAATCGGCGTATGTACCTCCTGCCCAAACGCCAGAGATGCGCAACTCAATAGTAGTAAAACTTCCTTGTAATCACAGAAGAACCAGGTCAGATAGCCCAAATAAAAGTCACAGAATTTATTACACAATCCACGTTAAGCGCTTTCACCTACTCAAACCGTAGGCTTCATCAGAACATTTTAAAGTTGACATTCAGTTACTTAAATTCTATTTCATTTTGGCGCCAATTCTAATTGCTACCTAAAATTAAAGTGACATGCACATATTCATACAAATGAAAACATATTCGCAAGAATAAAAAAATCACAAGAATAAAAAATCAGTTTTTTTTTAAAAACCATAAACTAAAATTAAGCCTTACACTATTTGATGTTAATAAAATACAATATTATACAGTACTCTAAATATATTCTAGTATACTTTTCATGGATATGCTTTCGTTTAAATCAGGAGGGGTAGTGGCATCTGTTAATATTTGCCAATAACATTCCTTAAATGACAAAAAATTCCTTATATTACCCCCCCTGGGATTAGGTTTGACAATCTCTAAAATACCAAATCTAAATTGGTGCTCTATCCCTTTATTCATGACATGCTTTGCCAAGGCATTTTTTTCATCCATTTTCTTGATGCAATACATGTGAGCATAAATTCTTTTCTTGAACTTCTGCTCAGTTTTACCTATATAATATGAAGAACATGCTATGCATTTTGCCATATACACCAAGAATTTACTATTACAGTTACCTTTCTTAAAGAAAATCTTTGTTCTATTGTAATTTAACAGTTTTACCTCACTATCCTGTAACATATAACTGCACTGATTACAATTACCACATTTCCTGGTGTAGATGTTTTTGTCACAACCATTGTATTTATCTTCACTATTACCTTTTTCTAATAAGTTTTTTAAATTAGATGCCATTTTATATACAAAATTCGGCTTTATACCCAAAATTTCAATCATTGCATCATTAGTTAATAAAGTGTACCAATATTTATTTAATATGCATTTAACTTCATTACTATAGGGACTAAATTCCACTATGCATGCCCTACCTAGACTGTTTCTAGACATGTTTCCTTTTATATCTGTAGTACTGGCCATAGATTCCTGATTGTTGGTTCCCAATAACGGGGATAGATTAGTACCCCATCTTTGCATAAGTTCTATACTAATCATTTTCATCATTTTAGTACTGTAGCCCCTTTCCTTAAATAAAGACATAATATACTGTATTTCCTGATTAACTTCTTCTAGGGATGTAGTCATTTAAAGGCCAATGTATTAGGGCCCTGAGAATTACCTTCTCCCAAGATCTACCCCTCGCAATAAAAGAAAATCATCAGAAACTTGCTCCGTACTACGCTGACCTGATAAAAAAAGGCATTAAATTCCAAATGCGATAATCAAATGCTCTTATTTTCTACCACAATGAAATGAAAGTTGCAGTTAACACACCTAAAGAAGCAAAATTAGCATTCCTCAGTTGCTTTGGTAGCTCTCCAGAAAAATGATTCTTCGATGCTTTATATATTAATATAACTGGCATCACTTCACTACTTTTAGCCATTAAATAAATATCTCCTTTACCACATATTATCTGTCTCATCTAAGGTGTCGCTAATTATTTCTGCCCTTAATGTCCCTGAATACAATTTGTAGAATTGACTCTACAATAGCGTGTTGCTCGGAGGAAGACATTTCCTGCACATAACTTCCTTGTGGCACCACAAATTGTTCCTCCTGTCTGGGGCTCAGTTTTTGTTTGTTTTTAACTGGGAACTCATGCTCATATCGAGGGACTCACTTTCGACAGTCTGCCTCTAATGGGAAGAAAAAGCTCCAGTCTACAAGGTTTACTTATCGCTCTCATCATTTTCTTCTGATTAAAGACATAAGCGACTCTAAATCTCGTTCTGGTTAAACGAAGAGTATTAAGGTGTGGTTTTCTTTTCCTTTTCAATTGTTAGAATACTAAGATCAAGGCTTTGACTATCACTTATGAACTTTTATTATTTGTGAGCTAAAATATTCCTAGCTCTCGCAAGTCTTTTGTGGTATAAAGAATCAGTAGGCTGTGTTTTGACAAAGCCATTCAACCGAACAGGCTCTGACTGACCATGTAGATTATCTGTTGACAAGCCCAGTCCTAACCTCACATATACACGCAAACTTTCTACTCATCAATAACTATTCTAACCATCTCTAAGGTTTCAAAACCTCAGGGTAGTATAAAATTTCAGTTGGAGATTGTTGTATGAAATAAGCCTGCCAGATCGTTGATCACTGAAAGAAGATTTGAGAAGATACATCCATGCTGGTAGTGTCTGACTTATAGCAGGTCTGACTTGTAACTGCCTAGGTTTCATCCTGAAAGCAAGGACCTCATGAACAAATACTTAAACTAGAAATGGAGTAAATCTAAACCATAATCCCTACATATGGTTGTAATTGTTATTACTATTAAGTTACGCAATCTCATTTAAATGTGATTTTTTTTTTATGTTGTACGGTGAGTGTTTGCAAGTGCAGATGCTTAGTAACCATATTTTGCACTGACCAGTCTGGCTGCATTTTTGCGACTGAATGTAACAGTTGTCATCTTCCTAACTTATTAAGAGTAAAAGTAAAGTAAAAGGGAAAGATAATAAACGTAAGTGCAATTCTTGCAGTCTTATACAGTGCGCTCCTCAATGTACTTGGTTTGCTGCTCTGTGTACCTTAGACCTTTGCAATATATCCGCTCCTTATGGATTCTGCAATTGACCCAGAGTGACCAGGGACATCCCTGTCAGTGTTTCTGCACATCTGAGGCTCAGCTCTCTAAAATGGAGGCAAACATTTGTAACTCATTAGGGTCATATAAGGTGCATAATTTGGATAGATAAGAGCTCATAACTCTTGATCTCAGGACAAAAGACATACAGTGCATATAAATTATAAATTACATATATATTCTAGTAGACAAAAACTATTTTTAGCGATGGTCAGCAATTATTTTTCTTTTAATTATGATATTAACAGTCTTTGGAAATAGCAGCAATTTTTTATATTCTGAGAGTTAGAAGTGTTGGCTGGCCACCGGGTTGCAACAATATTCATTTCTCTTATTATAGTCAAATTAAATTATTTTGCTTGTTGTCATGACAGGCTATTTCTAGCTTGAAAATTTAACAACTAACTCTGAAGCTGCACACAGTTTTACCTGAGCTATTAATTGCATACATACAATATGCTAGTTTTACTGAGCACCATTCTATCAACCCGAGTAATGTTTCTGCTAAGACACCAGCAGGCAACGTAACTCAATAAGCAAATAATCTACAGGAATAATTCTTTCCTGATTCAGTGTTAAAGGGAAAAGAATAACAGGAGACACGAACACACATTCTTTAAATACTTTTCACTTTCAGGTATAGAACTCTTCTACCATACGTCACTGTTACATATAACTGTCGCAATTCTCTGAAGACTACAATGGACGTTCAGATTATTTTGGTCAGATGTACATTTTTCAAAGTTTAATAAGTTCAATGTTTAACGAGATTGCTAACAGAAAGCAAATTTATATTGATATTTCATATAATGTTTTGTTATACTATGCAATAAATGGTGGGTAATTGTCACAGTACTTATGCAAGTCTTGTTAATTTAAATTGTCGCTTTTTTTTTTCACGCCCACAAGGATTTAGATGGGTTTTACAGCAGTACAGTTTACAGCGTCTACTTGCTTTTGCATTGATATCATCTAAACAGAATTTGGTACATACGTGATAATACTTTCCTGGTTTAAAATGTTGGTGATTTTACATCACCTAGGTTAGATTTTGCTACTAGTTTAGACTGTAGAAACTATGGAGTGTGTATACTTTATCTTGAGTTCTACAGAACATGTTAATGCTCTTCAAATTAAACAGTTATATTTCTTGTGCGGTAAGAATTACTTTCATAATTCTGTAATTAGTTGGAGCTTACTGTAAAATCTAAAACCAATATTTTATCATCTGTTTATTGCATTGTTTTATACTAAACAATCTAATATAAATTTTACATACTACATACGACCTTACTTCTTATGCAAAATGTTTACTTTTCAAACTTAGTCTGAGACTAAAAGCCTGTCCCATATCTGATCATATTATTTTATAATATTAATCTCTTAGACAATTCCTGATCTTTTTGTCATTATTTCTGGTTGAATTAGTGGTAGATGTGCTGTTATAACTCTATTACAATCAAAAGGGTTTTCCCTTTCTATTGTTACCACCTAATGAATGGAGTTGTATGGATTGGTAGGTTTGTGAGTTAGGACAATCAGTTTTGAGACACGGATATTGTATATAGTTTTAGTGAGTAGCTTTATTTTCTTATCAGTAGGACATCCACTTTTTTGTTATACTCCTTCACGTAGGTGGGTTACGTGGGTAGGCACGGGATTAAGGCTGAAGGAGTTTGTTGCTACCATTCTCTTTTATACTTCAAGAAAACTTTCTTAATTTCATTTGAACCTTCATTAACATTAATAAATAGTTATGCTCAGTTTATTCTGGTTAAACCTTTTCAGAATTCTGATATTTTACCCAAAATTTTCCTTTATTTTTATCTAAACCTTTAACTTAGAATACGTGTATTGAATAATTGATTCATGGAATGTAAGGGGTCTACATAACAAAGAAAAATACCTTACAATGCATTTGCTATTTAAATCTCAGGCTAATGAGCGTTTTGTTCAGGAAACCCATATGCTTAAAGAAGATGGGGAAAAGGACTCTACGAGAAAATGGATAAAGAATATAATCGCTGCAGGGGACAGCTCAAATTCAAAAGGGGTTATGATTATTATTAAAAAATCATTTTATGAAGACATTCATTGTTATAAGTCAGACAAAAATGGAAGATGGTGTCTCTTCACATCAACAAATCCAAAGTCCAACATTCCGGTTCTCTTTTTGAATTTATATGTCCCATGTATGAAACATGATTTTATACTCGAAATTTATAATATTCTCTGTTCATTTCCAAATCACCAATATATAATAGGAGGGGATTGGAATGCAGTCATCGACCCAGTATTAGATCGCACCAGCAAGTCAAAGTCTTATGACTATCAAGCCTCTACTGCAATTAGGGAATTAATGCTAGATGCAAATCTAGTGGACCCAATCTCTTAACTTAAGTAAAAATAATCTATATACCTATTTTTCAAAGTGCTATAATGCATGGAACCGTCTAGACTTTTCTTATTTCATAATCTCTACTCAATCTGGAGATAAAATTCTACACACAGCCCAGATTTTTATCAGATCACTCAAGAATTTCTATTAGTTTGGATTTCACAAGCAATTCATCATCACATCCCGTTTGTAGTAACTGGACTCTGAATAATAATTTATTACTTAAAAAAGACATTATTCAAGAAATTAATAACAGCTTATTAGAAGTTGAGACATACTTTGATCTTTGCAACATCCCATTAAATATACAATGGGCCGCTTATAAAACAAAACTGAGGTGTTTCTTAATACAGAAGGCTTCCTATTATAAAAAGATACATAAACTAAAATAAACCAATCTAACCTCAAAACTATCTGATTTAGAAAACAAATTTAAACTGGGCTATGACCCCATTATAGGAAAAAAGATTAGCGATATTCAAAGTGAGCTGTTAGAACTATACTACTATAGCTACTCTCTGCAAGAACAGACACCCCTAGCATACTATTCCGAATGGGCACAAATTCCTTCTAAAACCTTAGCTAGAATTATTGAAAATAAACAAGGCCCCACAAAAATCCCTCTCAGAGTATCAAAGTAAAATTTACAATACTGATTCAGATATTACATATCTATTTCATACTCTTCTTAGCCAAAAAAAGACTGTAGATTCATACGAAATAGAGAATTATCTAAACAATCTCACATTTCCAAAACTTAACAAGGAACAAAGAAACTCTCTCTCTGGACTCTCGAGTTACAAGAAATTGTTGACACCATCAACAATCTCAAAACTGGCAAATCACCCGGTCTAGATGGCTTTACATCCGATTTCTATAAAACATTCAACACTAAATTATCTTCCATCCTTTTAAAAGTCTTTAACTTTATTATTTTGAATGGTATTTCTGATCATCACTGGAATAATTCCAAAACAATATTCATTCCAAAAAACAATCAAGACATTACTAACCCCAACAACTACAGACCCATTTATTTGATTAATGTAGATATTAAAATATTTTCCTCCATCTTGGCGAAGAGACTTAAAAAAGTACTACCATCCTTGATCTCCCCTGACCAGGAAGGCTTTATCCCAAATAGACATACATGGGATAACACTAACTCTTGACTCATTAATAAATACAACGAAAAAAGATAAAAACCCCATATATGCACTAACCCTAGATGCCTGCAAAGCTTTTGACAGGGTCAACTGGAAATTCCTTTTTTCAACCTTACCCCACTTTAACATACCTAAAAAATTCTCTGACATAATAAAAATCTTATACAAAGACTCTTCTACCTACCTTTATATTAATAAAAGATATTCTAACCCAATTAAGATATCCAATGGAACTCAACAGGGCTGCCCGCTCTCACCTTACCTTTTTAATATCTTTATTGAACCTTTCTTCTTACATGTATCAAAGAAATCATTTCACACTCCCCCCACTAGTTCTTACGCTGACAATCTGAACCTTTATTTCCGGTGTCCAAACACTGATCTGAATATATTATTAGCTATTGAAAAATTTTCTACAGCATCTGACTAAAATCGATTACAAGAAATCACACATTTTTCCTATCAACCCAACAAATCACAAGGCAAATTACTTTCCAGAATCCCCCTTTTGAATAACTCACTATCGTAACTATCTTGGGATCTCGTTTGAACATAATCAGATTTCCTTCTTTCAGAATAATCTTCTTAAAGCTTAGGCTAAAATTACTCAAGACCTACACTGATGGCAACAACTGAAACTCTCTCCACTATCCAAAGCTTCTATTGCTAAATTGAATATCTTCCCAAGACTGTTTTGTTGTTTAAATGCTTCCAATCTTATTATTCCAAATAATTTCTTTACCAAACTCTCCAAAGAGCTGCCCAAATTTATCTGGTTTCCAAAAGCGGTCAGGATATCATATTTTAATTTGACTTATCCAAAAGGGAAAGGCGGTCTCAGCTTGCCTGATTTCCTAGTATACTACAAGATCATATGTGCTAAGAGAATCTTGACAGTTTCAAACCTGAATTCTGACAAATTTAAGTCATCTCCAACCTGGGTAAGAATATGGCATAATCACATAATCAGGTGTGACATTAACCCAAAAGCCCTTCCTTTCCTTTTACCGTCGAATCTTAAGTCCATAAAAATATTTAGCACCTTGAAACACAAAGTGAAAACTTTCCAAGACCTATTTAAAATTATCAAACTAGATAAGATCTTACCGCTTTTTCAACCATTACACCAAAACCCTAATATTAAAATTAATAATAAAAGAATAAACCTTACAGATTTTCCACTCATCAAAGATTACATGCTTTGGGATATATATAAGTATAAGGACAAGAATATACCTGAGTTAAGAACAATCCTTAGACAGATTAGAGAAGCCACTCTCTCCCTAACCAATGACATATACTTTAACGAGGACATAAACAAATTTCATGAAATCATGAACTCACTTTTGAAGAGCGAGAAAATGCTTTCCAAAACATACAAGCTTATTACCTCTCTGATACATAATGCTGGATGTCTATTCTCTAAATATTTGAACGAACAAAGTAAAATACTAATGGATTAACAAAAGTTGAAGTCAATCAAAAACACTCTAAAATTTATACCTTTTAAAAATCTCATATATACTCAGTTAATGATTAATAACAATGTATATTATACACCAGTTATCCTTAATAAATTCAATCCCAAAATATCGCCAGCTTACTCATGTTGCTCATACCCACAAGCTGACCTTATACATGTGTTGTGGTTCTGTAATCACACCCATAGACTGTGGTGCTTTTTAAAAGCTCGCCTAGAAAAGATGGGCTATCAAAGCTCCACTCTTTGTTGGGAACTGGCCATCCTCCATATCGCAAACCCGCTACTATCAAAATTCAAACAACATATCTTAATTCTACTTTGTGCACTAACTAAACTTTATATCACTAAAAATTGGCTAGATCGTACGAAACTCAGCTGGGATGGTTTTAGGGAAATGGCACTCAAATACATTTCATCACAAAAATGTATTAGAGGCCCTAAGAAAAGAATATATTATCAGAAGCTCAGGAAATCTTTACTTAACCAGGTTCTAAAAGACTAGGCATGATCAAGGTCCTATTACTTTACATTCATTTACTCTGATCACTCATAAAACTAAGTTCATAAATGCAGTTTTACCACATAGTTCGATACAATGGTAGCTTTCACTGTAGATAGTTTTATACTTCTGTTTTGTTTTCTTTATTATTTTATTTGTACTTTTCACTTAACTATTTAGTGATATGTGTATAATCTGTTACATATCCTCTCAGCTTAGTACATAATTTTGTTGCACATCTTAATTGTATTTGTATTACTTTTTGTTTTTTTTTTAATTGCATAAAAGAACAAAAATTATTTGAAAAAAAAAATAGCTGCACAGTAATATATCTTGCTTACTTCTGTTACATTACAGGGATCTCTATGAACAGTCCTAATTACTGTGTTCATTTGTTTTATCAGACTTCTGACTTTTTGGATTTTATTAACCTTCTGCAGTCTATTGCTTTAATTGATCTTAATATATCTATGTCTATTAAATCAAGCAACTCTTTTCTTAGCTCATTTTCTTTCAAACTAAGGGCACATCACTTGTTTTCCAATTTCTGCAGACATTCTATAGAAGATTCTATAGCATCTTCCTGTGGCACATTCTATTCAATTTCATCCTGTGCCATCCGTTGCTCTATCATATGGGAAGTCACTGGCCTATCACTCCTCAACACTGATTGCATCATAGTATCCACAGTTTCCTGTTCCTTCCCTTGCTGTCTAGCTTCAAGTGAACGTCTATACTGGTTTCCAAATTATCTTCATATGGCACCTGAACAACTGCTTCCTGTTCCTCTGGTTTCCCCTTAATTTGGATATTCATTACTCTATCTTGTTGGGGTGCTTTCTGAATTAGATTTTCTACACTAAATCCTTCACTTTGCAGGTACTCCCTAACCTCATTTTTTATTACTTTAACTTCTCTATTACTAATCTCCTTTTCTACTTTTCCTCTGTCGTCTTATTTTTTGTATTGTAAAGTTTTCTATGTCTAGATTCCTTTGCCTATATTTCTCTTCAAATATCTTTGGTGCTGCTCTTTTTGTATTGGTTAGTTCTGCATTCTCCTTTGCATAAATATTAAACCATATTAAATTTCTTTCTTTCCCATGTCCATATTTCTTCTTCAGATGTTTCCTGATCTTCCTGTTTCTCCTTACGTTGGGAACTCACTCCATCCTGCAGTGATGTAACCTGTGTTAGACTTTCTACACCAAATCCTTCACCTTCGCAGGTACTCCGTAACTTCAATTTCTATTTTTTTTAACTTCTACTTTATCAATCTCTTCTACCATTCCATCTTTGTGATATTTTTTTTTATTGTGAAATTTTCCATATCTGGATGGCTTTGCCTTTATTTCTCTTCGAACATCTTTGGGGCTGCCTTCTTTACATCGATTAATTTAGCTTTCTCCTTTGCAAAAATATTGCACCATATCAAACTTCTCTTTTCCATGTCCAAATTTCTTTTTTATACTTTTCAAATATCTCTTGGTTTTGCTGTTTATATTTTCACACTTCCTCAGATGCTTGTTTTTCCAAACAGATCAAGATTTCTTGATCTATATACTGTTTTTCACAAATCTGCTGTATTAATGAACACAAATTTTCAATTGAAGCTTCTGACAGTTTTTCTTGTGGAAGTATTTTTCTTTCCTTTAATTTCTCTCTCAATCATTGTGTATACCTTGTGTCTGGAAATTCTGGGCTTTTTGCATAATAGTAACAATACATAATTTCTTTCTTATCCTCAATAGTCCACTTTATCGTCTTTATGGCTCTTCTTTGGCTTATCAGTTTTTGTGGACTACTACTTCCTTCTACACAAGGGCGTCATCCTCCCACTGGGCCTGGCCTGGCCCTATTGTAGTAATGTTTCCGTATTTTGAGGATTCTACACGGTCATCTTTTCCAGTCCTGACCAGGATTGGGCACTTTTTTATCCTGGGTCTTGTGCGTCCAGCTATCTTTTTTAGTTTTTGACCTACTTCTGTCGGTGATGCATGCTATATAAATACAGTCTATGTATCAGTATCGCCTTGGTGAGATTCTGTGAAAACAGGGTCCATCTCATGAAGGTACTCACCAAGACTTGAGGATGAATTCAATTTCAGCACTACTACTCTCCTTTGCTTGCTGACTTTTCATATCTCCATTCGGATTCCTAGCTGGGTGAGGTTGTCGATGATGCCTGAGTGGCGGATAGTGTCAAAAGCCTTGGCTCTAAGTCTAGGTAGGCTGTATGCACAGATTTCCCCTCACAAGGGCCTTGGTGACTGTCCATCAGGTTTAACAGGCATGATCTCCGTTTGACAAATCCAAACTGAGTAGGGTCAAGTGCCTGGAGATTATTTATTTATATCTTTGATGATAAGGTCCATGACAATTCGCTCCATGGCCTTACAGATAGGACTAGTCAGGCTAATAGGTCTATAGTTCTTGGGATCAGTGGAAGCACCACTGTTGTACAAGTGGAATAACGGTGGCGGTTTTCCATTCAGCTGGGATGAAGCCGGTGCTTAGACTATGATTGAAAAGTGACGCAGTCTGGGATGTTATGTCCCATACATGCTGTGTTTTTGGCTTTAGACAGGGAGTTTACAACCTGCTCTTTAGAGACAAAAGGTAGGTGACAGATGCTAGGGATGTCATGGAGTACATGTGGTGGGGACAGGGGAGTGAAGTTTTCACAGAACCTGTGGCCAACAGTTTAGCTATGTCCACAGGCTCAGGATATGTGACATCATTAACTACCAGTTCAGCACAAATCTGGGTCTTTCCTTTTAGGTTATGGATGTAACTAAAGAATGCCTTATGGTTGTCCTTAGTTGAAGAAGATAATCTGGATTCATAGTTTGCTTTGGACGAACTCACAAGAAGTCCAATTTGCTTGTTTAAGCTGAGGAGGGAGGGTTTCCAGTTTAGGGCTCGCTTCCTCGTACTCCTAGACAGCAATTTCTTCCTCTTATTGAAAAGCCTGTTAATAGCAGTTGTCCACCAGGCAGATTTGCTCTTCCTTGAGGAGCTTGTTTTGGTCCTATCAGGTATGGCCGAGTCAATGCAGTCATACAGGTGTTTGTATAAAGCACTGTTGTAGAACTCAACACAGTTGCCAGTTCCATCTGAGGGGAGAGGTGCAGTGAAGCTATTTATACCATCCTGTAAGAGGTTATAATCTGCTCTGGAGAATTTTTTTTTTTTTTAGTTTAGGTGCTGCTTGGGGGGGGGGGGGTGTCAGGTGCGATAGTTACTTCGAATGAGACTGATTTATGGTCAGATCTCACCAGGGAAGACCTCACATTGGTGTTACTACAATGATCCCCAATATTGGTAAGCACCAGATCCAGGATGTTGGCACTCCTTGTGGGTGTGTCAACCAGGTGCCAACCAGCTGATCCACAGCACTGGAGTTAATGAAGGTGAGGAACCTTTGGGTAAGTGAGTTTGAGCACGAGTAATTTGCCCAGTCAATGGATGGATAGTTAAAGTCCCCCAAAACCATTATGTCCAGATGTATTTTGACAGACTGAAGTACATCCAAGTAGGCAGAGTGGGTGTCCTGATTCATGGAGGGGATCCTGTAACTGGCAATGACTTGAACAGGTGTACTACCAACAGTTCATTGCACCTGAAGTATCTCCATGGAATCATTAATGAATATTGATACACAGTCTCCTTTAGTTTTCACACCTTCAGTTTGTGGCCTGAACGTATGGAAGGAGGTGTAACCTGGTATGGCTGGGGTGCACTCCACAGCCTTGAACAAGATCTCCGTGACTGCACAGATATCTGTGTCTTCCAAGGTGAAGAGTGCTTCCAGTAAGTGAAGTTTCACGTTTAGACACCTAGTGTTTGGCAGCATAATTTTGAGGTTGTTTTTAGATGGAGTTTTTAAGTCAGGAATTTTGTCCTTGAGACACTGCCTAAAAAAGGCACTATGGGGTGGCAAGAGCCATAGCCAGTAGCCAATATCCCAGGAATGACCAATGAAGATCATCTCTAGCAAAACATCTCAGGCTGATATACTGGATCTCCTTAAAATGACATCACAAACTAAGCCAATTATTGAAGTCAATCATTTTCTGTTTGTACTAAGGCATCACTCTAGGTGAAGGTAAAACGCTGCTTAAGGTTAGGGACATACCAGCCTGAGATACAAAGTCAGACAACTCAGTCATGTCTCTCTTCATATAGTCCAGAGAGGTACGTCTCAAGTCGTTCACACCAACATGGAACTATGACAGAGTCTTAACATACTGTTGAGAGACTTGAGTGCATGTAAGATATGGCAGATCCAGACAGCAGACTGTGACCTTTTCTTTATCCAGCCTGGCGAGAGGGACATCTGTGTGTCTCACGATGGAATTGCCCATGACTAATGTTTGACTTTGTGTTTTGGCTTAAGGGCTTGACAGGTATGACACTGGTGCGTGAGCTATTATGTGTACTGTGTTCTGCAGAGGAAGCATTGTGTGTGGTGTGCTTGTGTTTGGGGAGGGGGGGGGTCTCTGGTATGTGTGACGTGGGTTTGGGTGGAGTAGGAGGTGAGGTGTGCATGCTGACAATCTGCTTATTGTAATATGCACTGATTGGTGTGTGAGATAGCATGGATTCAAAGTTCTTATTATAGCTGCATCTCTCACATTTTGAGTTTGTGTGGACTAGGAGCAGAGGGTTATGGGTGAACATGAGGCAGCTGCTACACTGCCTCAGGATGCCCATGTCAACCAAGATGGCTGGAGAAACTGAGAAATTGTCCATCCATAGTGCTAGGTAAATTTATATGGTCAGGAAAAGAGGTTGCATAGGAATGGCTAGTGGGTGACAGGTGTGTTGGTACCTCTGAGGCTAGGCTTAGTGCTCCACCTGACAGTAGACCAGGGCCATGAAAAGAATCTGGAGGACCACAAGCAAAGTGCTAAGAGAAAACTTAACAAGCAAAATGTTTACGTTTATAACCACCAACTGTAACCACTGCGATGCGGTGGAACATGATGGTGCACTTCACATAAACAAGTGTAAACATGGGGCTTAAGTAGAACAGGAAATAATCCTTTCAGCTGAAACTAGCCAATAAGTATGCTCTCTCTGAGCTCTAGTCCAATCACCCTCAATTAGATGTGACCTAGATACCACTCTCCTCCCACAAGGGTTCAGAAAGGCCTTCACCAACAAAGATTGCTTGAATTCTTAGCTCAGAAGTTAAAAAACAGACCCACAAACAACAAACCTTGAAATGGGCTATGCTACAGCTGATCTAGCACAGTATACAGTAAAACGTGTAAAAAAAAACAATTCAGACAAACAGTAGAACGCAAATAGAAATTGAAAGTGCAATATAACAGCAGAAACAGGCACTTATAGTCAAGTTGGAAGCAACAGATGTCTCAGACCTTTCAGTATCTCACTGAAGAGCTCACATTAGTACTCACATGATACCAAACAGCCAAGATTTAGCAAGTCTGAATCTGGCCTATGCTATATAATGCAGAAGTACTAAAAATTAAAAGTGCATAAAATCATAGTCACAACATCAAAAACAGTTTAAATAAAGCAACAATTCACCAGCAATTCCCAGCTTAAAAGGTTGTAGGTCACACTTTCCCACCATAAGAGTCTAAACCACAAACCTTCCTAATGCAAAACAAGTGGTTTTGGAGCCCAAGTACTTAAATCAAAACTAAGACATTTCAGAACAACAGACACAATGGGCCTTCAACCAGAAATTTTCAGTTTAGAAGGAGTAGGCTATCCTCTCCTGCTACAAGAGTTTAGACACCAAATCATCCTAATGGAAATAACTGGTTTAGAACCTAAGTACTTAAACCAGAATAAAGACACTTACTCAAACAGGCACAATAAGCCTTCACCAGCAACTCCCAGCTTAGAAAGGTGTAGACCAAACTCTCCTGTCACATGTCTAGACACCACAACCCTCATAATACAAAATAACTGGTTTGCAGCCCAAGTGCATAAACCAGAATGAAGACACTTTCAGAATAAGAGACAAAATGAGCATTTGATCAGCAATTCCCAGCTTAGAAGGGTGTAGGCTATCTTCTCCTGCCACAAGAGTTTAGATCACAAATCTTCCTAATGTAAAATAACTGGTTTGGAACCCAAGGGCTTAAACCATAAAAAAGACACTTAGAACAACAGGCACAATAAGCCTTAACCCAGCAACTCCGAGCTCAGAAGGGCACAGTCTACTCTCTCCTCCCACAAGAGTGTAGCTCACCAACCTAAGTCCTTAAACCAAAACTAAGAGGCTTAGAATAACAATTACAATTTAATCAGGCTACTAACAAGCAGTAATAACTGTAGCAGAATAAATGCAATTTAACACTTAACAAGCAGCAAAAACAAAATCAAGTAAAAGTAGAAAGAAACACAGATACAGTAAAAGCAGCTGATGTTTATTTTTTGTTACAGTACGGGAGGAAACAGAAGATAATCCAAGGTTAAGAAAGTAAGGGAGTGGGCCTTCCCAAATGATCTAATTGTACGCAGCAGAATCAGCTGATGCAATAGTACTGAGAGGAGTGTCCAATATCAAATTTATAGTAGAGGTGGGCAACTCAATGAATGCTATAGTGGAAGAGGTTTAAACATTCGTACCTCACCTACTCATGGCCAGGGTTGTCTTTGTCTGAGGGGAGGACATTAGCAGAGGGAAGCAGCTTGGGTGGCTTAACCAAGGGGAGAGAAAGAGAGAGAGACATGCAGGGTCAGCCATGGGATTTTTATACAGGTTATTTAAATTCACCAAGCTTTAAGAATACAACAGCAGCTGGGTGGGTGAGTGTGGAAAATAAAATGGAGACAGAATCAGAACAGAAAATGGTTCCTGCAGTATCAAGGATCCTTGGAAAATAAGTTCACTAACCCTGATATATGTTCACAAAACACAGCTTTTAAAGAATACTTTTAAAACAACAACCTAAGAGCAGTACAGTAACAAGCAGATGGAGTTTCTTTAACAAGTGCAGGCTGAAAAACAGTGACAAATTCAATGAAATATTTAATTGTATTTATTTATTTTTATTTAACATTTGTTTACCGGGAAAGTCAGACTTGGAATGAAGTCAATTTTCAGCAGAGACACGAGGAAAAATGCTCCAGAAGCATGTCTTTGTAAAATGGGAGGAAACTGAAGTACACGGAGAAAGCCCACATGAACGCAAGGACATGCAGACTCCGCACAGAAGGCACTCCAGCCAAGAATCAAACCAGAGAACCTCTTGCTGCGAGGTAACAATGTTACCTCTGCACCACTACGCCATCCAGTTAATTCTGTGCTGCATTTATCACTGAACCAGTTACAGCAAGTGCAAACAATATATTTATACCAGCTTTATATTTCCAGATGGTATTAGAAGCAATCCACATCTTGTAGGCACAGGGACAAGGAAGCTCTTTCTTATTTCTGTAGCTTGCGTCAAAACAGACAGCATTTGCTGCTTACTGTCTTATCTCAGGTTCTGACTTGACCCTATACAGAGGCTGTAGCACAGAAAGCTGATATTTAGTTCAGTTGAGTAGAGTGTCTGTGAACGGTGAGTAAATCAACAGGTTATCCAAGCAGGGAAAAATATGAATTCCTTGAGTCCAGCAGAAGGCTACCACAGATGTTAGACTTTTTGTAAAAGACTCCATTTCACTTTAATTCCTACCTCCCAGAACTGAAGACACATTTTTCTGACCATTATCCAATAAGGTTATGCCATGTCTTGGGAAAGCATCCCCTCTCTAAAAGGGATTCCAGATCCTCTGCCCAACCAGCTTCCCTTGACTGCTGTTTGGTAAATAATGGCTGTGACTGATATAGTGGTAGAGGTTTAAACTTACCCCACCTATCCACGGCCAGAATGTCTTTGTCAGAGGGGAGGGCATTAGCAGAGAAAAGTAACTTGGATGGCTTATCCATGGAGAGAGACACTGCTGTAGGGGGTCAGCCATGGGATTTGTATACAGGTATTCAAGTTCAACAGGAACCTTATAAAACCTGTCAGGTCTTTTAGGAGCAGGTGGCTGATATTCAGGTGTTAAGGAAGAAGCATAAAAGGCATCAAGATGAGCTTTGACGAACTGAGGGAACTGGCGAAGGAGTCTGAGTGCCCATCTCCAGAAGGGTGTAGTATCTCTTTTATACCTCAGAGATTTGCACTGACTGCCACTCAAAGTGTCTCATCATGCTCTGAATAGTTTTTCCAAAGGAAGCCTCTTCCAAAGGAGAGTCAGGTGAAAGGGAGTCCCCTTTGCCCGAGGAGACTTGCTCATGAGAGTGAAGTTGCAAAGAGTAATCCAAAGAATGATCAGAATCTGGTTCAGGATCCTCTTCAAAAGAAGAATCCAAGGCATGCTTTTATGGTATGGTTTGAGATAACTTAGTCAAAAAAGGACGACACTTCAAGGTCATGATAGCTTTAAATAAGCCCCGGGAGAAGTCCCAGCTATTCTTTTTCACTGGAGGGTGTAAGGGAACATCATAAATTTTTTTTTTTTGTTTCTTCTTTTTTAGGGGTGACATCTGCCTGAACAACCCTTGGAGATTTGGAACCTTGTCTCATTTCAATAAATGTACTAAGAAACTCCTCCTGCACAAGGATCTGAGGAAATCTGTGCAGGCCCTCAGAGATGTTAAGATGCAGTTTGTTCAAGGTATCTACAGTCTGTAAGGCCTCAAGGACCATACCGGCCTCCAATAGGGTCTTGGTAGTGGTTGCGTGAGAGATAATTGGACATATCGTGGGCTCGATCACCTCTGTGGGTACGCCTGACTCAGACATTGGACTGGGAATCATCTCAGAGTTTCTTGAGTTTTTTCTCATAGGAAAGGGCGATGGAAGCCTGAGATTCCACCATCTTAGACTGAGCTGGGCATTTCACTTAGTTTCAGGAAAGGTATTAAGCAAGGATAGTCTCAATCTGAGGGAATTGGGAACAAATGACTGACAAATGGAACAGGATTTATAGTAGTGTTCTGCTCCTAGGCAAAACAGGCACTCAGTGTGCAAGTTCATAGGTTCATATGTGAATACTATTCCACTACGGAATCTGCCTATCACACTTGCACTTACCCTCCTAGCTGACATCTAACAATTTTAAATCACAGCTCTAAGAAATAAGAAAAGGAAGGTTCCCCCAATGGACAATTACTGGACAATTAGTGAAGAAACAGTGCCAATGACCAAGCGCTCATCAGTCTGACAGATGTATGGGCTGCATTCGGGCTGGTGATGAGAGAGCCTGGGGATCTCACACATATGTCCATCCTTGTACCCTGACACACACAAGCTGAGGTCAAACACTGGACGTAGACCCTTGGGAAGGTAAAGGTTTGGTGCCCTGGGCAGACGTCATTAAAAAAACATTTGTGATGAACACATCAACAGTGATTTCAGTTAGGACAGCTCAATATAATATAATAGCAAAATGTTGCAACACCCATTGTTATGGCCTAAAAAGCTCTGACCACTACTGGTATCTGGACTAGTTGATCTGACCAACAGCTGTTGCCACAGCTTAATACAACTAGATCCAATCAACAGCCATTATCATGGTGATTTTCTTGAAGGGACAATCTCAATGTTTAAAATTTGGGTACAAATTTAGGCTAACCAAGTAACGCCCACTTTATCTACATCACTTATATTCCCACCCACAAGGTCTTGGTTTCTGTAAACCCTCAATTCTAGTTGCGTTTTTTCTTCCCACTGTGAACTATTTTTTGATTTTGAGTTCTTTTCAGAAGCTACTATATTTCCACTTCCAAGTTTACTACTTGCTGTTTTTTTTTACAGTTTGTGTCTTTATTCTCATTCATTCCTTCTGTGATAAAATACTACAGGGACCCACTTTTAAAGTTGGATTCACGGGGATCCTGAGCTGCTGTCTGTGCTTCTTTCTCACTCGCTCTCTGTTTGTTGTGTTTTCTGAAAAGTTTGGAATTATTTTAATACTTTTTGCTGTTATAACAGTTATTCTGAAGTCAATGGCTCTCACTATAACCCAGCCTCTGGTGGAATTTTATTTGGATTTGGGGTTTTCTCTTTTGTTCTTTTGGTGATAGTTATTTGTGGCATTTGCACTTCACTAATATATGTGGGTATGTATGTATGCATTCACTGAATGTATGTGAGCTTAAGTGGCAGCTCAAATTGAATACCACGAGCCACCCATAGTTAAATGAAGCTTGTACCATTAATCCTATCTTAAAGTTAAAACATTACGACAGTATGTAAAATGAATGTGTTTAATCATGTGGTTGTTACTGGCTTTCACGGTTCATGTGGATTTTAATTGGTTTGCATTTTAACTTGCTTTTATCAACGTTGCATTAGTTCTGATGAAATTCTGAAAGGAATAGAAATGAAAGCACTCAATTTCTGTAATAAAGTTTTGTTTCTCTGACAGCTGGCTGAAGTTGTTCTCTACAGGTACTGCAACAGGTGTTGGTTATACTAGTTTGTGCTAAATTTCCCTGAAGTAGGAGGCTTCCTGGTAACTGCAGTTAGACCACTTTTCTGGCTACAAATTAATACCTCTGCACTTCCAAACAAATTCCTGAAAGCAAATGCATTTTTTTTCAGTTCTGCACATGTTTCCCAGTTGTGACACCATGTGATGTCAGAAGTTGTGGTGCGAAGGTGATGTGGTCTATCCTCTATGAGATCCTTAATTAATCAGTCAAAAAGTGTGCCACATGACATGAAGGTTTCTGGAAGCTGCTTATTATCCCTCACAGGACTCTAAGACCTAAACCATACATGTGCCTCATAAGTGATGACCAACTGTACTCTGACAAGGAATGATGTAAGGCAGTTTGCCTCAAACAGTGAACCTTGTACACTTGGCAAAATACGCCTCTAAGCTAGGGTCCCTAGCAGCCTCAGTTAGTTCTGATGCCCAATCAAGGAGGTTCGGTGTGACAAAGGGATCTAAGATAGAAGTTAGTAGCTGTACCCTGAAGTGGGACAGACTACTGCCCCAGCCTAGGGGGATCATTGGCTTGAACCTGGTAGATTTCTGAGCAGCCACTGACTTAACAGCCTGAAACCACATTATCAGATACCAGAATAATGTCAAACAGCTGTCTTTCTCTGATTTTTGAGGCGTGATAAAGAATCAGAGGGAATTGGCAGTAGGGAATGTAGTAAATTTTGTTGACACTTGGGACAACTTCCTCCCCCAACTGCAGCAATGAAAAGTGGCAGGAGTAACTATAACCATGTATGGCAAACAGGTCAAACAATTGGGTGCCTCAATTCTAGGAAACCCTGACCAGGAAAGACTATCCTTAGCTCAAGAAAGAAAAGAAGAGAAGAGTTTAGTCCATCAGCATGTTCAATTCTCCCAGAATGTAAACATGAGAATGAGTAACATACTTCTGCATGACCCATTATTAAACCTGTACTGCTTTTTTGCAAAGGCAGTATGAATGTTTGCCCCTCCTTCCATGTTTAGGTATTAGATGACAGCAAGACTGTCCAACCAGAAGAGGAGAGGCTTTAGATTCAATCCAATCTCCAGTGGTAGAAAGCCTGGACAACTCCTCACAGCTCTGCACATTGTTCCTTTCCAAAGGGGGGGGAGGGAAATACTTCTCCTGAGCCATGAAAGATCCAGGATAGGTTACCTACACTGCTAGTGATGTATCATCCATCAAGAGATGTGAAACATTTGACTGCAGGAAGGAAAGATTAATACTGGATGCTGGTGAGGAACTATCAGTTAATCCAGAGCCTGGAAGGAAAAAGTCTGATGTTAAAGACCATTTGTATATTTTGGACTCTGCAGCCACTGACAGGTCTTCTTCAATGTCTGCATCCGTAGCTTTACAAAACAAAAATGCTGTTATCTTCAAGCCCACAGGACACAGGAGGGTCTGAAAGAGCAAGACCTCTATAGGACTTTCTGATTGTGGGAATGACAGATTGGTAATGGAGACTGTTCAACTCTGTGTGAATAAAGGCAGTTCACTGGGATGGGACCAGACAAGACTTCTCCTACTTTACACTGATTCCCAGAGACTACTGCAAAGTAAGCCCCCCTGGTCAGGGACACTATTGCAATCACTTGAGCAGAAGAGAATGTGAAGTCCTCTCCCCTGCAAGGACTCTGTTATAGCAGTTAACTCCTTTGTAAACATTCTGGACTCAAATTACAGACAAAATGGTAACATTATGAACTAAGTCTAAACCACCCAAATTGAAAAAAACTTTCCGTGGGGGCCACAGCTGTTGTGTCAGATGATGGACGTCAAATCCAGACACACCAAAGGTGCCCTGTGGCTGTAGAAGGAAATTTAACCCCCTGGAGAGTCACAATCCAAAGCCTGATGTTGTACATATGCTTGTACAAGTCAATGAGACCCAGGATGACACAGAATCCTTCTATTCGCTTGGGAACAAGAAGCTGTTGAAGAAGAATCCATTACCTCATTTCACAGGAGGAATGGCCTCCACTGCCCCTCTGAGGCAGTCTGGACCTTTCTAAAGAGCTTTGTGGACTTAACTTAATCTTAACCTCTAAATGGAGTTTCTTTTGAGGCAGGAATTTAGAGCTTTAAGATGTGGCTACCTGAATACATTCAGTAATCAAGAGTCATTCATGTTGGGTCTTCAAGTGTCTGACTGCCAAAGATGACAGATCATCTGTTTTGGAAGCAGAAATGAATGATGCTTGAAGCTGGTCCTTTGTCTGTGAGGTGATGACTTCTCTTACAAGGGCACTAAGTCTAGAAGAAAAAGAGGGAAGCTTAAAGAGTAGATGTCATAGAGGCCCTATACCATATTAAGCACTTGCTGCTTCTTCTGGAAGCCACGGAACAGGTCATAAAGGGGATGTCGAAGAGGATCTCCCTCAGAAAAAAATAATCCAAGATGATATACTGCAACTCATCTCTGAGGGAAGACAGCTTAGTCATGCCACTCTTTACAGAGACATGCTTAAGACTTAGCAGTTCCACCTAAAGCCCTGACTCTAAGGAAAGGCCAAAATCTTTTGCAGCTCCTGATCCACTAGGGAAGACCTGAAGCCGGGAAAGGCAACAAAAATAGTTCAAGAATCTAAGCCCCAGCTTGACAGAGGAGAAAGCTATTTTGCCCATGCTATCAAAAAGCGTTACATTCCCCAGGTCAGGTAGTAAGGCAGCTAAATGATGCTGTGGTCTCAAAGACATGTGCTGTACAGAAGATATCACATGTCCACTCTCCAACATGCCTGATCAGGATTTCACTCAGCAGAGGGCTTATGGAAAGCATTAACCTTCTTAGAAAGTGTGGAAGCAGTAATCTGAGTGCAAAAAGACTGGTGTAAAAAATAAAGGTCCCACAAGGGAAAATGGCCCAAGACTCCTCTTCCTTCTCCAGATACTCATTTATGGGGGTAGTAGAAAAGTGGGTCACTAACCAATACAAACCACGATCCATAATCCTTTGGATTTTCTCCAGAGAGGAGGTTATTTTGTGGGAAGCTTAAAATGAAAAAGACAGATGCACTAATAAAGGTATGTTACAAAATGTAATTGTACAAGCTCTATTGTTATGTACAACAAAAAGAAAACTTTACAGTGTATGTTCTAATTTCTTCACTGTTAAAATACTTGACTCATTTTTTTGTTAAACCCCATAATCAATTTTAAATCTGTGGCATGCACACTAACAGGAGTGCTCTTTATCTACAGACTCCTTCCTACTCTCCCATAATATGGTTTAACTTTTCCAGCATAGGAAATGCTGTTTTTTTATTACCTCTGAACTCCATAAGAATACAAGCAACTTTCAGATGCTAAAAATTAGCAGTGTTCAAAGCTTATATTACTACTGATCAGTAATGATCTGTAACAAGGTGGCAGTGACTAATTGTTTTTTTTTTGGCTGAACGTGTGCCTCGTGGTGCAACCTGCTCTGTTCGCCCAAGTGCACTACACTCTCCTACCTTCCTTCCCACCCACCTCCAGTTCAATTACATTTATACTAACCTAATCCCATCCCTTGCACAGCTACATCCAATCACACTCACCCCATAATTAACCTCTTATCTAACCACACACTAACACTCCACCCTAAGGGTCCATCTGAAACCTCTTTATCAATTTACTCCTCTCTTCCTAATTATACTTAACCTCTCTACAACTATACTACCTTGTCTACATTTTAATATCTATTGCATTACCCACAACTTCTGCTCCTAGGCCTGCAATGTCTTTTATAACTAATACAGGTCTCCTCTCTCTCTGTCCCTATATTTTGTCTCCTGCTAAAAATAACACCACTTGGTGCAACTTACCTACCTCCCAAACTAACATCAACCACGTCCTCTCAAACCCAAAACCTTAACAGCTACTTGGAGATATCTTCCAGTCTGTTCACAACTAACATCCTCTTGCACACTAAACTAAAGATCCTCCCTCTACAAATTAAAACTTACATCCATTCACCTTTGATTTATTTATTTGCAATTTGATTACTGGGGAAGTCTACTGGGCCGAATTGACCCATTTACAGTGGAGGCCCGGGGAGAAAAGCTCCAAGATGCATTATACAACTTAGATACAAATGATAGTTCATATTAAAGATCTTATGTAGAACAGTTGCTCATAAATGCATTCAATATCATGCATAATTAAAGTCATTAAGCTTGAAGGTAGGGATCACACAGTTTCATTTGAGGAAAACAGATATGGGTTAGGTGTGGAAACAGTTTACATACAAGCCTTTTAAGAATACGCTTTACATGCACACATCAACAGTAGAATGCTATTCACAAGGTTGGGCTGTGTGAGGGTAGCTGTAGGAAGTGAAAGCTTAGAGAGAAGCTATAGAAATTGAGAGCTTAGATAGGCTCATAGGAAGATAACTATGAGAGTTGTAGAGCTTAGGAACCAGAGCAAGAATCCCCTTGGATTAGGTTGGGTGAAGGTAGGTACATTTCCATTTAGTGGACAGGTGTCGGAATAGTTGGGTTTTGAAGTTTTCTGAGTTTGGTGTGGTTCTTAGTGTGGAGTGAAGGGAATTCCATTTTTTGCATACTGAGGAAGATAGGAGAAGTTGGCCAACAGGACATTTAGGTTTATGGACAGTAATTAAGCTCTGATTTTGAGATCTGAGAGCTCTGTTGGGTGTATAAGGGGGAAGGATGCTAGTTAGAGCGGGACATTTTGTTGGGTGAAATATGAGTCTATGTGCAGTAGTGAATTGGAGATAGTCTAGGTAGTTTGGGAGTTCAAGCCAATTAAGGGATTGTAGGGTTAGGCAGTGATGGGTGGTATTTTTAGATTTAGAGGCAAATTTAGAGATTTTGTTGTAGCAGTTTTCTAGTTTAGAGGTGATAGAGGAGAACAGGTTGGTTAGGAGAGGGGCTCAGTATAATAAGGAAGGAAGATAAGTTAAGGCCAGAGTTTGCCTGGTAGAGTTGGAGAAAGCGATTATTCCTATACAGCATACCTAGCTTTTGGTGGGTTTTCTTAATATTTTGTTGAATATGAGTATCAAACTTGAGGTGTTCATTTACAGTAATGCCAAGTAGTTTGGCAGAGGGGACTACTTCTATAGGTGAATTGGTTTGACTATAACTTTGAAGTTGTTTTTATTGTAGGAGAGGGTCTTTATGGGAGGGAATAGTAGAATCTTTGATTTATTTGCATTGAGAGAGAGGTGGTTTTGGCGCATCTAGTTTTCAGTTGAGAAGGCAGTTTGGGTTTTAGTCAGCAATTCAGACAGGTTTGAGGCAGAGCAGACTAAGGATGATTTGTCTGCGTATTGAATGATTTTAGCATCAGGAATAGCAGTGTGAAAGTTATTGATGAAGATGTTAAAAAGCATTGACCCAAGGAAGGATCCCTGTGTTACGCCAGTTGGGGTAGGTAGGAAGGAAGAGATGGAGTTCTTCCATTTGACTGCCTGTGATCTGTCTGATAGATAGCTGGAGAATCAGGATAAAGCATTACGTGAGAGATTAAGGTTTGAGAGATGACACAGAAGGTGCTTGTGGGAAACAGTACCAAAGGCTTTAGACAGATCGAGTAAAACAGTAGAAACTAAGTGGCCTGAATCTCGGGCTTGATTGACAGTTTCTAGGAAAGAGAGTAAAGCGGTTATTGTGCGATGGCCTGGACGGACGCCATGCTGGGTAGGAGTGAGAAGATTGTTTTGGGTCAGGAAAGGCATAAGTTGGAGGTGGATAAATTTTTCTAGGATTTTAGAGACTGGTGACAGCAAAGCAATGGGGCGAAAGTTTGAGATGCTGTTTTTTTGCCTCTTTTATGAAGAGGAAGAATATAAGCTGACTGCCAGAGTTTGGGGACGCATGATTCTTTTATGGATCGGTTGATAATGATGCTGAATGGGAGTGCAATGCCATCAGCAGCACATTTTTAGGAAGGAAGAGGGAATATTGTCGGGACCGTTAGAGCAATGTTCAAGTTTGGACAAAAGTTTTTTTTATAAAGTTAGTGGAGATGGGTCCGAGTTCAAATAGATGAGGTGAGTTAGAAGGGGGAGAGTGTAGAGCAGTTGGGTTATAATTGGGAAATGTCTTGGTGAGGGTAGTAATAGTGTCTATGAAAAATGAGTTAAATTCAGAGCCTAGTTCGAGATCAGATTTTCTTGGGTCAGGACAGGGATTATTCTTAGAGCCTGGATTGAGGAGTGAGTTTACTGAGTTAAAAAAAATGTTGGGGGTTATTATTGTTATTGGACTGAAGTTTGATGTAGTAGGATTTTTTGTCTTTGGTGATTAGTCGTTTTGCACGGTTGCGGAGCGATTTACATTGGAGCAAGGTATTGTCCAGTTTATTGTTTTGATAAAGCTTCTATAGTTTGTCTCTGTGGTACATAATCTGTTTTGTCTCTTTGGATAGCCAAGGAGCAGTTTTAGTTTTTATCCTTTTGTTTCTTAGTGGGGCAAGTGAGTTTAAAGTATCAAGGAAGACAGAGTTGAAGTATTCTATAGCCTTGTCAAGAGGAAGCATGCTTAGAATTTGCCAGTTCATTTGTTTGAAAGTATTTGAGAAAGTAGATGGGTTGAAGCTACTGAGGTTACGAGTTTGAATGTACTGATGCTGGTGTGGGGAGGAACTAGTTGAGCGGTGCATGAAGGTTGGGAGGAGGTCGCTAAAAGTATCAGGAATTGTGCCAGAATTGGTTATTTTATTTGGATCTGAGACTAGGATCCAATCTGTAGTGGATCCGGGAGGGTTTATTTTGTTAGGTCACGTAATGGAGAGGATTATTTGAGTGAAGTTACAGAGGTTAATGGATAGGGAGGTAGAAGGGCAATTGATTTTATTCCAGTCAATATTCACATCACCAAGGATATAAGTTTCATAGTTAATTTCAGTAGATGCCCATAGGAGAATATGTTTGAGTGCAGAAATATTGTTACCAGGTGAAATATATAAGGCAATGATGCAGATATTTTGATGTTTATTTAGTTTTAGAATTCCAGCAGTTAGTTCAGTGTTCTGGAATTGAGGAATTGGAATTTGGAGGGGAATTAAGGTAAGAAGGTTGGAGTAGACTAGGGCAGTGCCTCCACCTTTTTAATTTAGTCGGTCATTTCTATGACAATGAAATCCTAGTGGCAGAATCTCAGAGTTGGAGATAAAGGGCTTGAGCCAGGTTCCAGAGATGGCCAAGATATCTGGTTGCTTATGGCTTAACCAAGCTTGAAATTGGTGTACTTTGTTGTTTAGACTTTGAGCATTAATTGTAAAAATCTTTAGGGTGTTGAGATAGGAGGAAGAGGGTAAGGGATGAGTGTTGTTAATAAAGGATGTAGGACCAGGGTTAGGATGGATATCACCAGCTTGGACTCGGTTGTTGAAGGAGATATCCTTTAGCCATACTGGTCTGCCAGGCATGAATTTTGGTAGATTGGAGCAGGTGACAGTATCTTGACTTTAGAGGAGAAGAGTTTAAGGTGGAATAGGTGCAGAGGGTTGGGCTGAATGAGAGAACAGGCGATAGAGTGGAAATGGGAGTAAGAGTGAGGGGAAAGGTGGGTTTGTATGGTAGTTGTCTTTGTAGGTGGTATTGGACAAGTATATGTGGAATATGAGGTAGCATAGTATAAGCGAAGTAGGAACATAAAGAGGAGGCTGGGGGATTGGAGGGTGTGATAACTTGAGGAGAGCATGTTGGAGCAAAGAGAGAGTGGTATGAGTGGTTAGGAAAACAGAGAAGGCTAAGAAGAAGAAAGGGTTTAAAAAGTGATGGAGGTATTCTAGAGATTTAAGGAAAGAGGAGGAGACTATAATTATTGGATGGAATACAGATTACAGAGTTAAAGAAGGATGGCTATAGGTGGGAGGAGTAATGAGGGTGGAGCTGGTATTGGGTAATTAGGCTGAGGGGGTAGGGTAAGATAGGAATAAAGTTAGGAGTACTGGGGGCGGGTGGGAATTGGGGGCAGGGAAGCAGAGTGAGCCCATAGGGCAAACGGAGTGGGAAAGAACACTAGAGGTGAGTATGGCAGAAAAAGTATCAGCAAAGGGCAGTTTAAAGGCTGTAGTTGGAAGGTATGAGCTAAATATTTCCAGCCAGAAAAAGAAGACTGCCTTTACAGAGGGTGGTTTAGCAGGGGGAGAAGATATTTACAGTCTAAGGATATTAACTCATAACCAACTGTATGTGAAAAAATAAAACTTGTTGGAATTATAAAGAATATCTAGGATTTATATTAGTAGATGCTGCCACCTAATGGTAGAAGGAGATGGCAAACAGCAGGGATAGTTGGACCAGTCTTAGGTTTAAATATATTCTAGGGTAGTGATAACAGGAGGGGGAGAGGGCCAACGGTCTGTGGTAGGCTGCTAGAACGCACACACGGGAGGGCAGATTAACTCTATAGATAGTACATCAAGTCTACATTTAATTAGTGTTAAGCAACATACACTTACACAATCTTGTTTGGGGGGGGGGCTCTTCTCAGTAGTATTTTTCTAAGTACCAGGCAAGCTGGCAAATTCAGGGTGTCTTCAGGTGATGGCTGGAGGTATTCCTTTTGCGTTTAAAGCAGGGAGGGAGCACCCGGGATGGATTACTGTAGAGGAGAGGAAGACAACACTGAGTTAGTTAATATTGCAGATGTAGAGAGGAAAGGTAGAAGGTAAGGGATGTTTAGAGAAGAAGGGAGGGTGTAACAAAGCACAGTAGTAGAGAGAGGCTAGAGCAAGTATGTAGAGGAAGATTAGGTTTAGGGGATTAACAATGGTAAGCAGCAGACATTATGCTATGAACAATACAAGTTAGGCAATATAGGCTCCATTAAATAGAACAAAACATTCATTCAGCAGTTCAGCATGCTATCAGTGACCCTAGTCCATTTGAGAGGACAGGGTTATACCGTAGTAGAGCCAAATATAAGCAGCAAAAAAGCAAGGGGTAAATGATAAAAAGTATTACTATAAAATCTCTAAACAGTGCAATATATAGTACTCAACAGACTAACACAGTAAACTATGATATGTTCATGCTGTGCAATAACTTGTGCTGAACAGTTTTCAAAACAGTTTTCAGAACAATATAAAAGCCATGTGGTGCCCTTATAGAGACAAACGGAAAAGAAAAATAGCTGCTAAGCCAGTAATTAAGCTAAAGGCTCTAGTAGGACCACTGATCCACCTTGAAAGAGAAATAAAGGCCTTCAACGATATATGTTCATTGGCGCATCAGCACAGATCAAAAGAAAAGTGACTATCCATAATTCACTCACATAAATATTCTTAGTTAATCCAATGTGGAGATATCCACTCTAACCCAGAACCCATTTCTTCCCTTCTTAATCCCCTAAATTCTCACAAATCAATGAATTTTACAACTACTATTCTTCGATATGTTAGAAACAAAACACCAGAATTCCATGCCTAGATATCCCACAAAAATCCAGATATAATAGCCACTACTGAAACTTGGCTGAAACCCTACATAAAAGACACTGAATTCCTTCCTCCAGGCTATGCTTGTTTAAGCATTGATAGACCCCGTAAAAAAGGAGGAGGTGTCACATTAATCTTTCTAAATACATATACTACAGTTCCATACTCCAACCTCATTCCACAATTTTCCAATGCCAAAATAACAGTGCCATTCCTAAAAATGTACAATTGTAAGAAAAGTACGGTTGGGTACACTTACCAAAAATGCAGATATGAGTGGATTCACTGTTGCAGTCATGATTAGTGGGTTGTCCCTGATGGGTAGCCCTCGGCTGGCCTGAATACCAGAGTAAAGAGTTTCCCTCCTGCGTCGGCTGCGGTCACCAGGGACTGACATCAGGTAGTAAGTGGTATAAAGTAGAGCAGCGGACACCATTATATTAGTTTTTCTTGCCGTAACCTATAGGAGCCCTATCAGGAAGGCCTGAGTAAGGCCAACCTGGAGGAAGCGCACAGGCATATAAAGGGGTGAATGAATTTTAGAGAAGAAAAGAGGGAAGGAGGGAGGGAAAACAGAACTGCAACAGTGAATACACTCAAACATCTACATTTACGCTAAGTGTACACAGCTATACTATGTTCTCAGTGTTTCACTGTTGCAGTTGTCACTAGTGGGAATATTCCCAAAGCTGAATTAAGGATGGATGGAAACAAGGGAAGATGAACAGTTTGGACTGTTGTAGGTTGGAGCATGCATACCCTGCAGAATTGAGGAGGCAAAGCCTGCTCAGGTTTTGGAGAACAGAGACAAGTGGTAGTGTTTGGTGAAGGTGTGGGACTGAAGTCCAAGTGGCAGCTTCTAGGATGTCCTTGTTAGGGACCCCTCTTAAAAAAGCAGTGGAAGTAGATGCTGCCCTAGTGGAATGGGTTTGAATAGACTTGGGAGGTATTTTCCCATGAAAGTGGTAGCAGAATTGGATACAGTTTGATATCCATTTAGAAATGGTCTGCTTGGAAATAGGTTTCCCCTCTGCCCCTGGGGGGGGGGAGTCGACCAGGAGTTGGTCAGTCTTCCTGACAGACTTGGTTCTATCCAAATAGTATCAGAGTTGTCTGTGCACATTTTGCGAATGAAGGATTTTTTCCCCCTTGTTCTGAGGGTTAGGAAAGAAGGTGGGAAGATGTACAGCCTGGTTTAGTGCCACATCCAACACCACCTTAGGCATAAAGGAAGGATTAGTCCTAAGGGACACCCTGTCTGCATGGAAGATAAGGAAGGGCTCAATGGCCATGAGAGCCTGGAGCTCGGAAACCCTGCTAGCTGAGGTTATGGCCAGCAGGAAGGCGCACTTCCAGGAAAGATGTTTTAGTTCTGGTGAGGAAGCTGGTTCAAATGGAGGTAAGGTCAGTTTTTCCAAGACAAAGTTCAGGTCCCAGGCAGGTTTGGGTGGCCTCCAGGGTGGCCTGATGTGAGATACCCCTCTAAGGAATTGTTTTACCAGGGGGTGGGAGAACAAAGGCTGCTCTGTATGAAAATGGGCAGAGATAGCAGAGGCATGAATTTATATTGGGAGAAGGATAATCCTTTTTTCACTAGCTTCCCCAGGTAGTCTAGAATCACAGAGAGATAGAGATGCCTGGGAGCTGCTTGCACCTTTAGTTTGGCACCAGGAATTAAATCTTTTCCATTTTTCTGAGTATGATTTTCTGGTGCTGGGCCTCCTTTATACCTTAATTATGTCCAGGACCTGCTTGCTCAACAGTGGGTTATCCTCCTTTGGGGTATTGGCCAAGCGGATAGGTTGAGAGTTTGTACACTTGGGTGCAGTACTGACCCTCTTGCTTGGGTTAGAAATCCTTCTGAGAAAGGCAGGTTCCTGGGTGGTCCCCTTGATTAGGCTGAGCAGCAAGGGGTACCAATGTTGCCTGGGCCAATATTGAGCAATTAGGATGGCTCTTGGCCCTTCCTCCCTGATCTTTAGCAGTAGCCTTGGTATCACTGGCAAGGGAGGAAATGTGTAGACAAACAGGTTGCCCCAGTGGAATGATAGAGCATCTACCTTCCAGGCTTCTGAGTGGAACTCCTTGGTGCAGTAGCGGTCCAGCTGGCTGTTCTGTAGGGAGGCGAAGAGGTCCACCTCTGGTGTTCCCCAAGCCTGTGTGATACATAGGAAGGTCTCCCTCGAGTTGCCATTTGTGGGGGGGTCTAAGCAATTTCTTCTGAGGTGGTCTGCTAGGGTACTGTGCTATCCCTGGAATGTACTGGGATACGAGATGAAGGCCCATCATAGAGGCAGTCTGCCAGAGAAGCATGGCGAGACAGCAAAGAGGGTAGGAGTGTGTTCCCCCCTGCTTTCCGATGTACCACATGACTGTGGTATTGTCTGTTTTGATGAGGAGCACCCCTGAATTCAGGTGGGTCTTGAAAGATGTGACAGCCCTGAGTACTGCCATCGTTTCCTTTTGGTTGATGTGCAGGTATAGGTCCCTGTGGTTCCCAAGTGCCTTGGGTGCACATGTTGCCTAAGTGTGCCCCCCAGGCTTTGCCTGAGGCATCCGTGGTGACAGTCTGGCCATGGGGAAGAAATAGAAAGGGTAGGCCTTTGTTCAGTGAGTAGGCTTCTGCCCACCATAGGAGCTCGGCTCTTAAGCAGGGGGTAAGGGACAGATGCATCTCCAGCGACTGGTGGAACCAAAGGTTTTTTAGGTACGATTGCAGTTTTCTCATGTGCAGTCTGGGCAAGGGCACCAGCAGGATGCCATGTACCCAACGCTTGAAGAAACTTCCTTGCTGTGAGGTCCTTTCTGTAAGCCAACTGGGAGAAGTATTGGGGCAGGAAGCTTTGTTTTTCTGGAGAGAGGAAGGCTCTTTAGGTGGCTGTGTCCAGGAGAGCTCCCAAGAAGATTATCTGTCTGGTCGGCTTGAAATTTGATTTTTCCTTGTTGATGGTAAAGCCTAGAGAGGTACCATAGGGCTTTGACAAAGTTGGGGTCTTGCAGGAGATTTTCCCTGGTGTCTGCCTGGATGAAACAGTCATCCAGATATGGGTAAATTTGGATGTTTTGCTGCCTGCAGAAGGCAATGACTGGAGCCAGCCATTTGGTGAAAACCCTGGGAGTAGTAGATAAGCCAAATGGCAGAGCAGAGAACTGAAAGTGTTGTGAGCCTGCTCTGAAGTCAAGGAACTTTCTGCAGGACTCCCTTATTGGAATGTGAAGGTAGGCATCCTTTAGGTCCAGGGTAACAAGCCAGGCATTTGAGTTCGGCATGGGTAAGAGTTTTTGCAGTGTGAGCATTTTGAATTTTGGCACTTGCAGGGAAAGGTTTAGTGTGGATAGATCCAGAATACAGCACCAAGTGCCCTCTTTTCTGAGCACTACAATCTGGAATAAAACCCTTTTCTTGTTTGCTCCTGGGGTACAGGCTCCACCGCCTTTTGTGCAGAGTTTCTGAATTTGTTTGAGTGCCTCTGCCCATTGATTTGATGGTATGTCTGGGTACCCTGTTAAGGTCGTTTCTTTGAAGGAGATTCTGTATCCCTGAAAAATGATTTTTTAGGGCCCATTGATCCTTTGTGATGGATAGCCAATTGTCTTTGAAAAAAGGGACAATCTTCCTCCTAACCTTTGAGGGGTGGGTGTAGGGCAGAGGGAGGAGGAGGAGTCATTGCAAGTCCTAAGGGTATGGAGTGGACTTAGAACTCCCTAGCCTGGGTGGAGTAGAGGTCCATTGCCTAGGCCTCTGTTGTCCTTGTGGTTGCTGCCTGGGTGGTCTGTCCCTGCGGGCTTTCCTTTGTCCAGGTCTGGACTGGGAAGGAAAGGACCAGTGTTTGGAGGTAAAGTTCATGCTGAATCTGGGAGGTTGGACATGGAGGAAGTCTGTCTGCATTGATTTGGCCTTATCCTCCATTTTCTTGATCACCTCTTCAGCCTTAGAACCAAACAAGTGGTCCTTATCTAGGGGGGCATCTAGGAGTTTGGACTTAACATGATCAGGCAGAGGTTGTTCTTTCAGCCATGCATGCTTCCTAATGACTGACCCTGCCACAGCAGCTCTGCTAGAGGCTTCTAGGGCATTGTATTCACAGTGTAGGGAATGCTTTGCCATTTGAGAGCTGGAGTGCAAGAGCTTCCCTAGCTCCCTGGAAATAGAGCTGTCTGGCAACAATTAAATCTTCTGTTTTAACAGTTCCAAGGTACAGTGCTGATATTTCAACACACGGAACTAGCAAATTAAGAGCTTTGATAGCCAAGGTAGCAGAGGTGTACACTTTTTCCCCCATCTGTCTAGAACTCTGCTGTCCTTGTCTGAAGGAATATGATTTTTTGATGAACTGGCCCTAGCCCCTTTGGGTCCCCAGGGTATGACCTCTGGGTCTGCTGCAGGAGTTTTGAACAAGTACTTGTGGGTGCATGGCACCCTATAATACCTATCTGGCTTTCTAGGTGCAGAGGGGAGGGCATCAGGAGCGAGGCTAGACTCCATAAAAACATCCTCCACCACCTCCAAAATGGGAGGAATGGCTAAGGGTTTGCACTGGGGGAGATCCAAAAACTCCCTTAGTTTCTTCTTAGACTGGGGGTAATCCTGAGCTTCCCAGTGGAAATGTTAACCAACGGTGTGCAAAATCTCACCAAAGTATAGGTCCTCAGGGGAGGATGCAGAAGGGATGGATTCCTCTGCATCAGAATCCTCAAAGGAGGTAAGGGGCTGTAGTTTCTTATCAGAATCCAAATAATCAAATTCTTCAGTGTCATATTCTGATAGAACCTCTGGGGAAAGATCCATTTTCCTTTTGGATGGAGTGGTCTGGTTACCTCTGATGAGAGAGATAAAGTCCTTCCACCATCTTAAGAAGTTGTTGTGACTGAGCAGGTTGGGGTTGAGGAACATGGCAGCTAGGAACAGTTTTTCTAGGAGTGGTCTTGCTCTTAGGCCTCAGTGCTTCCACGGGCCTGTAATTGGCTGTAGCTGGTGGCATGGTTGTCGTTTTTTTGTCTGTCCGAAAAACCTCTTCGGAAGCTGGCGCCTGCATAGGTTCATAGGTTGGTACTAGGCTATCGGCCCTAAGGCCTATGCAAGCCTAGCCATAACAATTCCCTGGAAATTTTTTCCCACAATATTTACTTCTCTGGGCCCCTGTCTAGCAGGGCAACTGACATCTCCCATCCAATCATCAAGGTTCCTTTTGAAGAGGGCCAAATGAGGCGCTCTTGCTTGACATGTATGGGCAGCCTATTCCAGAGTATGGGGAGTCTCTGGGTCAGGAACCTATCCCTCCAGCATGTTTTGTTCATTGTGATGATAAGGTTTAGACATCTGGAGCGTGTGGCTCTGAGGGATTGGGATTTCTTTAAGTGGAGCATGTCCAACAGCTCAGGGTTTGACATGGCCTTGTATGTTAAGCAGAGATCGCCTCCGAGTAAACAATATGCCACAGAGTATAGCTGGAGTTTTTTTAAACAGTCATCATATGACATCTGCTTTAGGCCTGTGATTCTTTTAGTGAGGTATTTCTGTGGCCTTTCCAGCTGTTGCAGATGTCTTGTGAGGTACATACCAAATGGGGCATTATATTCTATAATGGGGTCTAATGAGGGATGAGTACAGTGGGACAATGACCTCCTTTTTTCTGGATGAAAATCCCTTAGTGATGAGGTGTGCCACGTAGAAGGATTTCCTGACTGTGGCTCCAGACCCAACCGCGGGGTAGACAACCGAAATATCGGTAGATGTAGACTCTTCTGGCAGCATACCGGACTCCGAAAAGGTCTCGGTAGAGGCCTGTGAAGGAATTGTTTCGAGCATCAGGGGCTGCGTAGGCACCTCACTGAATTCCGGAGAGCTGACAACTGGCTTCAGGGAGGAGTCATCAGAAGGCCAAATTTTATGTGGTCTGTCCCTTACTTTATATTTTCTCTTTTTGGGAATATCCACTGCATGCTGACCAACGGATGCCATTTTGTAACGCGCAGACCTGTCCCTGAAATGTCTGGCTACAATTTCTGCTCTACGGTGAATGGTCCTAGAGTTAAAGAGGCCACAAAACTGACACCCGGGGACGTCGTGGTCTGGGCCTAAACAAGTTACACACGGGTTATGAAAGTCTCGGTGTGGTATTTGCTTTCCACAACAGAGACAATTATTTACTTTTTTGGACATCGGTTAGTGCAAGAAAACATCCCTAATGGGGTACTTAGCTTTAGTAGATTTCAGCTTCACTCTGACAATGGCCGACCGACGCTCACGCAAACTGCTTTTGCTTCGGGCTCCACGGCAAGAAAGACTGATGTAGTGGCACTGGCTGCCCTGCTTTATACCACTGATGACCTGACATCAGTCCCTGGCGACCCCTGCCGACATAGGAGGGAAGGTCTCTACCCTGGTATTAGGGCCGGCCGAGGGCTACCCAGCAGGGATAATCCACTAATGATGACTTTAACAGTGAAACACGAAGAACATCTCTACATTATAGCCCTATATATCCCCCAGGTAACAACATTCCTTTGTTAGAAGGAATACTATCTTGGACATCAGTCATCATAAATAACAAAAGAATTAGCTTGGGAGACGTAAACATAAATTGGCTACATCTTACATTCTGCCCATCTTCAACTAACATCAATCTATTTAACTTCACACAGCTTACTACCAATCCAACTAGACCCCAAAGAAAATAAAGATATAGGCTCCATCTTTGACTGGATCCTGGCCTCTGACCCTAACAAAATCTCTTCTGTAAGCACACTACACAACAGTACCAGTGACCACCTGCCCACCTTTACTCTGTGTAAATCCTCTCCTTTGTTAAGTGAAAAGCATTATAAAGAAACAAGAAAAGTAACCAATTTCAAACCAAAACTTAAAACGTGAAAAAGATCAACTGGGAAAAATTAAAAGTGATCCCTCTTGATGAAGCTGCAGAATTCTACAACACAACATTTCTGAGTATTCTAAACAGACTTGTCCAACTTAGACAAAAAAAAAAAAAAAAACATGCCTTACTAAGCCCACAAAGGAAGTCATGACTACGAGGAACAAATCCTGGAAACAATGGCAAAAAAAATAAAAACCCTTCTGACCTCTTACAAAATAGACAACTTCATAATCGGGTAAAACGTTTAGTCATCAAAGACAAAAAACAACACTACCTATTACCTTCAAAAGAACCACAAACAAAACCCTAGGAAATTCTGGAATTCAATCACATCACTGTTAAATCCAGCTTGAAAGAACAACTCCTGTCCACATCCTGACAAAACACTTACTGAGATAGCCACCCTTTTCAACTCATATTTTATAACCACCATATCAAATCTCACCTCTACTTTTCCTCAAACCTCCTGCAATCTTAACTCCATAGCTCCAACGCAACCTTCACAAAACGCCATTACACCCATCCCATCTAGCTTTTCTCTCTCTCTCCTAAACCTACTACTACAATAACTAAGCTACTTTTCAAGCTCAAAGCTGCCACCAAAGCTCCTGACAACTTATCCTCACAATACTTTCAAATGTCAGCTAAATCTATTGCCTACCCTATTACCATACTGATTAACAGATCCATCCAGGAGTCATATGCTAATAGCATTTGGAAAAAAGCATATATTCTTCCTCTACACAAAGGTGGCAATAGCACTGATATTTCCAGCTTCCGCCTTATTGCCATTCTCTCCCCTGTCTTTAAAATCATGGAAAAATGCATTCATATTCAAATTCTAAACATTCTTCTCCACAACCAAATCCTTTCCCCAATTCAGCATGGGTTCAAGCCAGGCCACAGCACTACATCTGCTTTTTTATCCTACATGGACAAAGTCAACTGACCTAGAGATGCAAATAAAATTGTTTCCTCACTCTTTCTTGCCTCTCTAAGGACTATGATACAGTCTCCCAACCCCTACTTCTCTCAAAACTCTCTAAACTAGGCATCTCATCTTCGTCCCTAAATTTGTTCTTGAATTACCTAACAGACAAACTACCCAAATGGCAACACTCTTTTTCCTCTTTCACCAACACATCTACAAGGGTTCCCCCCAAGGATCCATACTTGGACCCCTTGTTTTCAGCATATTCATCAACAACTTTCACTCTGTGATTAGTCAAGGTTCTGTAATACAGATGGAATCAACAATTACCTGCTCTGCCAACTCCATTCATGAAATTCAACAAATTATCCAAAATGCCATTACATCACAGAAACCTGGATGACCAACAATCATCTTGACCTTAATCCCAATAAAACAAAACTTAAATTATTCACCCCTTAGAAAACCACTCCCATAAAGACCCAGTTCACCATACACTCTCAAAACAAATATCGAGATTGTCTCTTAACAAAACTATTAGGAGTAACACAAAAATTTGACTTAGCATTTTCACAATATCAAAAAACACCAAAAACTGGTTATCCTCTATAGACAAATATTTCCTTAGCCACTCCACTAGACAAACCCTTGCCATAACCTACCTCTTACCTTCCCTAACATATGGTGTCCCCCTACTAATTAATATTCAGTCCTCTCTGAAAAACAAGCGTGACACATGCTACAATAAAATAGCCAAATTCGTAATTAATGACAAATACTTCTCTCACCACTGTTCCTCTTTACACTCACTGAACTGGCAACCAAAATCAATATCCTTAAACCTCAAGGATACCATACTCTTCCATATACTAGAACCAGTCTGCCCAACATCAGACATATTTAAACTATAACCTGTATTACCTACAGGGCTGAGAATACCACTAAGTCAACTACTCATTTTTATTACCATTAAGGCAAAAGCAACCACGTACTTCCAGTTCTAACACCAAGGGTGTCCACACCCTCCCCGTTAGACATCCCATCCCACCAGGCACAAGTCTCCAACTCAAAAACTTTATTCCTAGGAGTAAACACTGAATTAATTTCTGGTGTCTTGGATTTTTTTCAATATACTAACTTTTCTCTCTGTTGAAATTTTAAGTAAATACAGTAAAGCCTTCTCACAATATAGGGCTGAAGAGTACCATTATTTTGTCACATATAACAAAATAATCATTAAGGAAACGGTATCTAGGCTTAGCTACATGTATTGTTGACAGCTTGTAAAAAAAAAATTGTTAAAAATAGGAGAGTCCGAAACATATTACACCTACCAGCCTGGATTTCAGAAAAACACTGTCAACACAAAGTACGTGGGTACATTTTAGCAGGTTTTGCTGGCATATAAAAGTACATGTATTGACATATCTTTGCAAATATGTGGAGGTGGCACGATTATGCTGCATACCTTAGCAACATCAACAAATTCTTCCATTATCTTCCATTTTACATTTGGCTCAAGAAGTGCATCTTGTGATCTCTTTACACAATTGCTCCCTTGTTTCTCTCTTTCTTTGTAAATATTAACTAAATAGGAACTGGGATCTATCCTTAGATTAACATCCATTACCTACTTGGAATACCAGTTAGATGAAATGCACTCAAAGTTAAATAGCCCCCTTGAGTCAAGTTAAGCTACCCTAAATACATTCCAGCTACAACCTCACCTTGATGAACCCAGTTCTTGTCCTCAAAAGAAGTTCACTATCCAACAAGTTTCTCAAACCTTTTTCTTCTTTCAACTGCTCCCGTTAGCGGTCGTCACAGCAGATCAACTGTTTCCATTTCTTCCTGTCCTCTGCATCTTGCTCTGTCACACCAACCACCTGCATGTCCTCTCTCACCACATCCATAAACCTTAACTTAGGCCTTCCTCTTTTCCTGTTACCTGGCAGCTTCATCCTTAGCATCCTTTTCCCAATATACCGCTCATCCCTCCTCAGCACATGTCCAAACAAATGTAATCTTGCCTCTGTGGCGCTGTCTCCAAACCTTCCAACCTGGGCTGACCCTCTAATATACTTATTCCTAATCTTGTCCATCCTCGTCACACCCAGTGCAAATATTAACATCTTCACCTCTGCCACGTCAAGCTCTGACTCCTGCCTTTTTGTCAGTGCTACTGTATCCAACCCATATAACATAGCTGGTCTCACTACCCTCTTGTAGACCCTTCCCTTTCACTCTTACTGGTACTCGTCTGTCACAAATCACTCCTGACACTCTTCTCCACCCACTCCATCCTGCGTGTACTCTCTTTTTCACCTCTCTTCCACACTCACCATTACTCTGAACTATTGATCCCAAGCACTTAAACTCATCCACCTTCGCCACCTCTACTCCCTGCATCCTCACCATTCATCTATCCTCATTCACATACATATTCTGTCTTAGTCCTGCTGACCTTCATTCCTCTTCTCTCTAGAGCATATCTCCACCTCTCCAGGGTCTCCTCCACCTGTTCCCTACTCTCACTACAGATCACAATGTCATCTGCAAACATCATAGTCCACGGGGACCCCTTTCTGATCTAGTCTGTCAACCTGTCCATCACCATTGCAAATAAGAAAGGGCTCAGAGCTGATCCTTGATGTAATCCCACCTCCACATTAAACGCATCTGTCACTCCCACTGCAGACCTCACCACTCACACTACCCTCGTACATATCTTGTACCACTCTTTTACATACTTCTCTGACACTCCCGACTTCCTCATACAATACCACAACTCCTCTCTAGGCACCCTGTCATATGCTTTCTCTAAATCCACAAAGACACAATGCAACTCCTTCTGACCTTCTCTGTACTTCTCCATCAACACACTCAGAGCAAACACTGCATCTGTAGAGCTCTTTCCTAGCATGAAACCATACAGCTGATCACTAATCATCACCGCTCTTCTTAACCTAGCTTCCACTACTCTAGCTTCCACTACTCTTTCCCATAACTTCATGCTGTGACTGATCAATTTAATCCCTCTGTAGTTACTACAGCTCTGCACATCACCCTTATTCTTAAAAGTCGGTACCAAAACACTTTTTCTCCATTCCTCAGGCATCCTCTCACTTTCCAAGATTTCATTAAACAATCCAGTTAAAAACTCCACTGCCATTTCTCCTAAACACCTCCACGCTTCCACAGGTATCAGGTGTCATCTGGACCAACAGCCTTTCCGGTCTTCATCCTCTTCATAGCTATCCTTACTTCCTCCTTGCTAATCTACTGCACTTCATGATTCACTATCTGCACATAATCCAACCTTCACCCCCTCTCATTCTCTTCATCAGCCCCTCAAAGTACTCTTTCCATCTGCTCAACACACTCTCCTCGCTTGTGAGTACGTTTCCCTCATTATCCTTTATCACCCTTACCTGCTGCACATCTTTACTAGCTCGGTCCCTCTGTCTAGCCAATCAGTACAGGTCGTTTTCTCCCTCCTTAGTGTCCAACCTTTTATACAACTCTTCATACGCCTTATCCTTAGCCACCTCTCTCTTTGCCATGCACCTCATCTCCTTATACTCTTGTCTACTTTCTTCATCCCGCTGACAATCCCACTTATTCTTCACCAACCTCTTTCTCTGTATACTCTCCTAAACAGTTAAATCCCTTACCATCTTTTTCCTCTAAGAGAAGAAAACTGAAAAATGAGTCAAGTCATCAATGAGTTAAAATACCCACTGAACATATTTAATGAATGGATAAGAAATCAGGTACTTCTTGAAAGAAGAGGCCAGTCCACCATGTGTGAAAAACATCCCTCTTGCCAACCATGAAACAGCTACATTTAGAGTCACAGTACAAGTGCGCAAGGAACAAAACCCCCCTCAGTTGAGCAGCTTTTATGATAGTCTCCATTATCTGGCACTCCTAAGCCCATAATGAGATGGTGCCTGGGTTAATTATATCCAAGGCACCCTTCATGAAGAAATCTTAACTGACTTCACAGACTTAAAAAATCCGGAAGAGGGATCAGCCAAAACAGTTTGTAAAGCACAAGAACTGCCTCAGCAGCTTGCAATGTTTATATTTATGAATTACTTGCATATACAATTTTAGTACCATACCAAAAATTGGACAGAGTAATTCCAAAATTAGAAAGGGAAGTAAGCCCCCACAAAAATAGTCAGCTATGTAAGCACGTCAGGGGCTGCAAAATACAAAGTCCTTACTTCAGCAACATCAATCCTTTAAACTTGAACTTTTCAGACTTCTGCAGCATATCAAATATCTAGGAATGTCAACTTCTGGGTTAGTACAGTCAACCAAAAAATCATCTGCACAAAGTCCTACCTTATGTTGAATAGCAAGAAAAAGAAGTCATGGATGACCATCTTATAAACTGCAGCAAAGTTCCAGGGTGTGAACAGGAATGAGAATAAGAAAGTGACCTAATATCTCAAAGGACAGCACTGCACCTCCCCGTCCCAACCTGTGAAGACTTCCTCCTACAGAATTCTGACACCAGTTCTGAGTCAGGCCAGCAAGGCAAAGACAGTAAAAGACCATGAACGAGTCAAAACCAGCAGACCCCATCAAAAGACTTTTCAGCATTAAGGCCTACTACCAGCAAGGGGAATGACTTCATGCCCAATGCATTAACAAAAGTCTGGATATGCTAGTAACAAACCAGACATCTGCTTTCCTTAACACATCCACATTGACTGTCAATTAAGGATGAAAGAACAAAATTAGCCAAAAAAGGTTTGTCACAGTTCTGATAAGTGGTGATAAGATTATGTACTCTGACAAAAGCCTTGTCTGCAACTACATAAGACAACAATAAAATGTTATTAAAGGTCCAGGGACTCATTTGTTTAGCTGTCCAAACAACTTCTTTGACCTCCTCTGGTTTAAATACAGCAATTAACACCTAGGCCTCTAATGTCAGCAACCTCGACCCTCACAAAAAGTGAAACAAAATCCCCCATAAGAGATCTCTTCTGAGTATAATGTCATGTAATATAAAATATCTCTCCAATATTTGTGAAGGGGGTCTCCACCAACTTCCCTGTAATGTCACCTCTAACATTTGAGATTTATATGAACAGTTCGCTGCAACCTAAAGGCCAGAAACTTCTACAAAGCCAGAGAAGTCTCAAAAACATTTTATTATAATAATCTTAAATCAAAATTAACTTTTCTATCTATAATCTCCACCATCAGCAACATAATACTCGCTACAGGTTCCATTATCTCCAGCATATCAGGTTCCATCTGAGGGTGCAGCTCTAACAACCAGGCCTGCCACACTTCCACAGAAGTGTGTCACAGGCCTTCTTCCTAATGCCAATTCAAATAACATTTATCTTTAAAATACCTGTGAAGTTATCCAAATGTTTGCCATGGCGAACATGACTTCATTAGTGTCTTCAGCACTGGGGTCACAGGCAATGAGGGACAGGAGTAAATTAGTGTGGCCCCTTTACCACTCTTCCTGCAAAGCCGGCAAATATTAATTCCTAATTCTTCATGTCTTTACTAAACAGTAAAGACTGCTTAAGGTTTTAGCCATTGCAGCTGTGCACATCTACCCTGGTTGTCATAATTTTCATATTTTTTTGTATACCTCCCCATCTGCCAACTCTCATGACTCCCCTGTGGGATGCCCATTCATTCGCCAATGGTGAGAAATCCCCAAATCCACTGGGTGAGAGTTATCTGAGGGAGAGTGTCATCAGGGTATCACAGCCTCATTAGCATCCCATCAATGAAGGAGATTTAACTACTGATGACCTAACCTCTCCCCCTTGAGGTGACATAAGCACTTGCATCACCTCAAAGAGTGCCCAGCCAACAAGGGCAACCATTACCAGCTTGGGTCTTCATGCCCACAGCCTGCCTGCATCTGCTTCCCACATCCTGATAACCCCACCCTGCAGTGGAGGACATTAAGGAGAGCAGTGGCACAAACTGGCCAAGACCACACCCCCCACACACAGAATGGACACTCCCACCCAACCTGCATGTGCAGTTACATGCACACGCTGGTAATCAAATTAAGTAATCTGAGCCATACTGTGGATGCTATTCCTATATGCCATTGCCACAGGAGTGTGCAACACTAAAACAGACTAAGATGACACCCTATCCCAATGGGTGCATCATACACACCTGACAACCAGTTCCTTAAGCTTACTGTGGCACTCCCATTACACAAATTTGATTTCTTTGTAGATGCTTTTTTTGCCTCCTTCAATACCTGCTGCATACCCTCAGAAAAAGTGCCTAAAAGGTACTAAAATTATACCATCCAGGATGGTATGAAACAGCCCCCTGTCTTGTGCGATTAAATCCAGTCTGTGGGAAAGCATGTGGTGACTTCCCTTAGCCAGAATGAAAAGTAGTACTACTACTGCCTATACCAAAAGGGAGTCACCACAACAATTTTGGAGTCCCTCTGGATCTTTAAAGAACCCTGGACATCAGTGGAAAACCATACAGGAACCTTCCCATCAATGGGAATGAGAAGGTATCTGGTTTCCCTCTTTTCTTGTCTGAAGTAGTAGGCAAAGAAAAGGCTGAAAAGAGTTCATTAGCAAATCCCAGCAAATGTTCACTGCATACAGAAACAAACAGAAGTGAAGGATTTCTCATTTGTACATTCCTGAGGAACTCCATAGAAAACAACTGCCCCTTAGCCGGCATACTCATCCCAGCCCCAAGCTCTCTATCCTGGCGTAGTGGGGAACCTTTATCTACCCGATCCCCTAAGTAATGACAACAGTCTCTCTCCCTTGCCCAACAATGGCATCCCTATAGCTGTAGAGGTTGTCTTTTTACCCTGTTCCACAGTGGTTGTATATGCACACCAGAAGAACGGGGGGGGGAGAGATGTGAGGTCCAAAGAACCAAGAATTGCTACAGAAGAGTCCCCCACCAAAGGCTGGGGCACAGCAGAGTTCGCCTGACACCCAAAGACTCTGACAGCTTTCTTCATGTGGACAGGAGCAGGAGAAACTGCAGAAACCCATAACTTTTAGTTATGTACTTACCATAACTTCAGATGTATGGGATCCATCTCGCCTACATTCTCTACAGATGGGTTCGGAGCCGATCCTCTGCTCCGACTCGGCCGCTATACAATAGAACGCAGTCTCTTATTGGCCGAGTTACCTCGTATCCCAGGATGCACCACTACTGCTTCCCCAGATCTTGTTTGTCCGCACACATGCACACACACATAGACTGTTGTTATAACATTGCCAGGTGTTTCAAGAGAGGAAGAAGTTGAATTCGGATCGTCCGGTCTCTTCTGGTCTACGAGGCAGGGGGAAGGAGGGTGGGTTATTAGGAATGTAGGCGAGATGGATCCCATACATCTAAAGTTATAGTAAGTACATAACTAAAAGATGTAATGTGATCCTATCTCGCCTACATTCTCTACAGATGGGACAGCGTCCCTAGCACCTAATTCCTGGGTGGCTCACTGGAAAACGCTCCTGAGAACCGTGGAACCGAAGGAAGCTCGACCCCTAGATGCCACATCCAATTTGTAGTGAGAAATAAAGGTGTGTAGAAGACCACGTAGCAGCCGCACAAATGTCACTAATAGAGAGCTTGGAATGAAAGGCTGCCGAAGTGGCCATAGCCCTTGTAGAATGAGCTTTCACTGGAACTATAAGCTCCTTATTTGAAATGAGATAAATATGACTGATACAGTCTCTGATCCACTTGGCAATAGTGACTTTTGTGACGGCTTTGCCTAATTTACTATCCGAAAAGGACACAAACAGTTGATCTGATTTTCGTGCTTGGTGTGTCCTATCCAAATAGAAACGTAATTGTCTGTGCACGTCTAAGCTGTGAAAGGTATATTCAGCTCTGTTTGAATACTTAGGGAAAAAAACGGTAATTCCAGTGATTGTTGCAAACAAAAGTTAGAACAAACCTTTGGTATAAAGGATGGGTTTGGTCTAAGAGATACTCTATCCTTGTGAAATACCAGGTATGGTGGTTTGACACAAAGGGCTTGAAGTTCTGAAACTCGCCTGGCTGATGTAATAGCAACTAGAAGAGCAGTCTTCCAAGAAAGAAATTTTAAGTCACAGGTTGCTGCCGGCTCAAAGGGAGATGAGGTTAATGCACCTAACACCACGTTAAGGTCCCACGGTGGTGCAGGATGAGATATAGGGGGCCGTAGAAGCCAAGCTCCTTTAATAAAAGCTTTGCACAACTTGTTGCTCATTAAAGGTGGTTCTACGCTCTCGTGAAAATTGGAAATAGCAGCCAATTGAACTTTGATGGTAGACACCGAACAACCTTGGTTGAACAGGGAAGCTAAAAACTTCAGAACCTCTGACACCGAGGCTGTCATAGGGTCTAATCCTCGAGTTGGGCCCAAATAGCAAACCTCTTCCATTTATTGCTATACATCTTTTTAGTAGAAGTCTTGTGGGCCGAGGACAAAATATGCATGACTTCAGGGTCGAAAGAATGGCTCCTAACTATGGTCGGAAGAGGAGTAGCCAAGCTGCTAACTTCAATGAATGGAGGGACTGATGGAGCTGTCCTGACTGATGCGTCAAGAGGTCCAGAACTTGGTCCAGGAACCAGGGACCCTCCAATGCATATTTGTGAAGAAAGGGGAACCAGACCTGACGAGGCCAGTATGGGGCGATTAGAATCATTTTGCTTTCCAAGCGAATCGCCTTCTGAATCACCTTGGGGAGAAGGGGAACCAGTGGAAAAGCGTATAGCAGACCGGGGGGCCAAACTTGGACTACAGCATCCTTGGGGATCTCCCCCGGAACTGGGGTGAGAGAGAAGAACTGCTGGCATTTCACGTTGAGGGGAGTTGCGAAGAGATTGCAACAAGGAGCTCCCCATCTCGTGAAAATCTGTGCTACCACTCTGTCGTTCAAGGACCACTCGTGAGGGGAGAGAATAGTTCTGCTCAGTCTGTCTGCTATCACGTTGGATTTCCCCGGAATGTGTGTTGCCACTAGGAAACGTTTGGTAGCAATCGCCCAATCCCATACCTTCATGACCTCTCTGCAAAGGGGGTAAGACCTGGTCCCTCCTTGCTTGTTTAAGTACCAGACTACAGACATGTTGTCGGACTGAATCGCAATCGTACCCTGGGGGAGGTGATCGTGCAGTGCTTGTAACGTTAAAAGCACCTCCCTCATTTCCAGGATATTGATGTGGAGAAGACTCTCGTCGGTGTGCCATGTGCCTTGGACTGACCTGTCCAGATAATGTCCCCCCCACCCTGTCTGGGAGGCGTCCGTAGTCAACGTGGCCGAGGGGAATGGGGGAACGAAGGGTCGCCCTAGATTCAGGTTGGAGGAAAGAAGCCACCAACGAAGATCCTGTTTGCACGTCTCTGTGATCAATATGTGGTGACTGAGGGGAAGGTCTTGATAAGACCACTGGACTGATAGGAGCCACTGGAGTATCCTCATATGCAACCTTGCCAAGGGGACCAGAAAAATGGTGGCTGACATGGAACCCAACAGCTGCAGGACCATTCTCGCTGGAGCACGACGTCTGAGGAGTAATGCCCGAACCTGAGACTGCAGCGTTGCTATCCTTTCCGCAGGAAGATAGACTCGCATCTGCCTTGAGTCTATTTCTGCACCAATAAACAGAATACGCTGAGATGGCAGCAATACAGATTTTGTCCAATTGAAGGTGATTCCTAAGGAGTTGCCTAGAGAGATAGTGGCTGCTAGAGTTTTCAAGAGTAAATGCCTGGAGGTGGCAGTTAGGAGCCAGTCATCTAGGTATGGAAACACCTGGAATCCTAGACTTCTCAGGTGAGCAGTCACCACCGCCAAACATTTGAACACCCTGGGGGCTGTGGGGAGACCAAAGGGCAGTGCACGGAACTGGAAATGACTGTCTCCTAGGCTGAAGCGCAAGTGTCTCCTCAACGCCTGATCTATCAGAATGTGATAATAGGCGTCTTTGAGATCTATGGAGCACATCCAAACACCTTTCTCCAAAAGCGGGAGAATGGATTGCAAGGTGACCATCCGGAATTTGGACTTTTTCACTAATCGGTTTAAGTTGCTGAGATCCAAAATGGGCCTCAAGTCCCCATTCTTTTTTGGTACCAAAAAGAATCTTGAGTAAGTCACTGATCCGGCCTGATCTGCGGGGACAAGTTGGATGACTCCTTTTTGAAGCAGCTTCGATATTTCGCTGGCTGCATGATCCCGTTGACTGGGTGGCGGGTCCGGGATTCTTTGGGATGGTGGTGGTGGGGGGGGGGGTTTGAGAGAAGGGAATGGTGTAACCTCCGGCGATGATTCGGAGCACCCATTGGTCCTGAGTGATATTTTCCAAGGCCTTTAGGTGTCTCCAAAAATGACCCCCGACTGGCTCCGGAGCTGCACAGTCGGGTACTCCTTCAGGGATGCTGGAAGGAGGAGGAGCCATGAAAGGACTCGCGGTCTCCAGTGTTGCGGGGGCCTCCGCCACCTCTGGGACGGCGTCTCCTTGAAAAATTTCCCCCTCCTCTGCCTCTAGAAGGGGAATCGCTCTGCTGCGATGAGTAAGGCTTTTGAGACTTACGGGACCACATTTTCCCTCCTCTTCGAGTCTTGGGATAAGGTCTGAAGGGAGTGGAAAACCGGGCCCCTACGGTAGTTAAAGTCTTACCCTCCTGTTCGCAGCGAGTCAAAGTGTCCTTTACCTTGGGTCCAAACAGTGAGGACCCATCAAAGGGGGCATCAGCAAAGGAAGACTTAAAGGCCTCCGCAAAGTGACACAGGCGTAGCCAGGCTTGTCTCCGTAGAGCAACAGCTGTTCCTGCCGCTCTGCTCGCTCCTTCGGCTGCATAAGAAATGAGCCTCATGGACGAGTTGGATAACGAGGACAGGGTAGCCAACCGGGAGTTAACCGCCTGGGCCAACTGCTCAGGTAAGTTACCGGAGAGGGTATCCGAAAGCTCCTTGACCAGATCCCTCTGCAGTCTCGTGAAATGCGTCAAGTAGTTCAGAGACCTTAATGTAAAGGTCGCTGAAGAAAGGGTACGCTTCCGTGCGATCCATGCTCCTAGACTCCTTATTAGGAGGATGGACGGACGTTGAAGCCTCTGCCACATCTTGCTGGGTGGCAGATGCCACCACCAAGGCATCTACAGCCACACCTTTCGAAAGAAAGTCCTTATCAGGGGGAGCCGAAAGGAATTTATTGGGGCGAGCTGGCACCGGTTCAACAGAATCCGGGTGTTCCCACGCCCTTCGAGAGATCAAATACAGAAGCTCATCGAAGGGCGGAGACACCCAGGAGGCGGAGGGCTGAGCCCCGAAGGCCTTGAGGAAAACCGACTCCTCAGCAGAAGGGGGCTTGGACTGCCAGTCGCCTCGTTGCTTAAGTATCTCCAAGATGTCCGCAAAGGATACATCATCCGAGGACGACTTGGGGGACCCTTCCGCATCATCGTGGTCGGTATCCGAGGTGAGAGACTCATCAGGGGAGTCGACGTGCTTCTTCTTACACTGTTTCTTCCTCGGAGGTTCCTCCGAAAGCGTTTCGGAGGGACCTCCAGGAAGAAGGGAACCCCCAATGGGGGTAACCTCAGGCCCAAGGGCTCCGCTGTTGTGAGGCAGGGGGATTGCAAAGGAGCCAGTCTCCGTGCCAAGGGAAGGTGGTGGTGAGATGGTAGAAGTGGCCAGAGAGGATTTGGCCAAGGCACTCCTCATGGCCTTGAAGGCGGGACCCCCAGAGTCCTGGAATGGTTCAACCCCCAAGGCCACAACAGCAGTCGGAACTCCCGCAGCCGACGCACCGAGAAGGAGGCTCGGAACCAAAAGGATCGGTCCCGAAGCGCCCCCCCCTGGGCCGACAGAGGAGGTCCGCGTACCGAACCCCGACCCGAAGGGCAGGGTTGGAGTTAGGGTCGGAACCGACCCGACAACCTCCACCGGCCCCACCAACACTGACTCCAACGGCGCCAAAGCTGTTGGAGGAGGAACCGAGAAAGCAGGATGGGAAATCGGCTCTGGAGCCGACTGGGCTGGAGCCGAGATCAATTTTGCAAAGACCGGAGACTGAAAAAGCCTTTGAAGCACCCTGTCTAAATCCGAATCAGACATCCTCGACGACCGAGAAGAGACCGACCGGGTCCGAGTCGACTTCTCCGCCGGCTCCGAAAGGGTTCGAGAAGTATCGGCACCGAGCGAGATTCCACTACCACTGCAATTTCCCTCGGAGCCGATGTGGACTTCGGCACAGAAGGGGAAGAGTCTGAGCGGGCAACCTTCATCGGCTCCGAAGGCAGTGGAGCCGATGGAGATGACTCGCCTCTCGATGCCCGAGCTCTCGACTCGGAAGCCAGAGGAGTCGAGGCTGGAGACATCGAGGCAGACCGTTCCGCCCTCGGCTCCGAAGTCCGTGGAGCCGACGGAGAAGCCTGCCGTGACTTTTTAGCTGCCGGATCAGACGGGCTGGTCGGAGCCAAAGACTTTTTCTTCCTCGAAGGGGAAGAAGAAGAAGATAGGGCTTCCTCAAAGGAAGGAGTAATAAGCCCTTTCAAAATTAACTTATTTTTCCTCTCTTGGAGGACGTGAGAGGAAAAAGCGTGGCAAACGCTACAGGATTCCTGGAGGTGCTTCGGGCCCAGACAGTAGACACACAATGAATGGTCGTCCGTAATGGACATTTTATAATTACATTTGGAACATTTTTTAAAACCTGATGGTCTATGTTCCTTCGACATGGTTATCTAACTTCAAACACACTAAACTTCAAAAATTACACAAAAGACAGCCTAGACTCTAACTAAAACGCCTAGGATAGGGCAAGGCCCCTCTAACTTAAACGGGATCACTTACCACAAAAAATACAATTTTACCACAAAAAACTTTAAATATACAGTCACACAACAACAAGTAGCTGTTAAAACAGCTTTTGGGTAAGTTTTAGCACAAAACTAGACAGAAAATAATCTCACTAAGAGGCACTTAGCTCAGCCAAGTCCGAGACCACGTCTATGCTTCAGAAGCGGCAAACGAGATCTGGGGAAGCAGTAGTGGTGCATCCTGGGATACGAGGTAACTCAGCCAATAAGAGACTGCGTTCTATTGTATAGCGGCTGAGTCAGAGCCGAGGATCGGCTCCGAACCCATCTGTAGAGAATGTAGGCGAGATAGGATCACATTACATCTGCTGTTACTCCAGAAATAATACTTCAAAGAAAGATGGATAGAGGAGCCTGAATGAGTCCATAACAGGTAAGGACGAGAACACATGGTACAGAGGTAAGTAAACCACTGTCAGTTCCCCACAAGCACAATATCCTGCTTTAAGCAAACAAACCTACAAAACCTACAGGAAACTGAGAAAATTTAATACAAAATGTCCACATAAGCATTTCTATACAAACCACCTTAGAAATGCAATAACAGTTCTCAAAACATATTTTACTTTCCTAGTAAACATGAGCTTTTAGTAGAAAAACATATGTTTTAAATTTCCCCAGTCCTGAAAGATTGTTAGCAGACAAAGAGCTTCATGGGGCCTGTCAAATTTGCACATTTTGGCAGCAAGAAAACACTATTTTGGAGTTCTTAGCTGTCCTTTTAAAAAGAACCCCCCCCAGGTCCAGACAGAGTGCATGGCAGGTTCCCCTTTAACTTCGACAGGTGTTAAGTTAGTGACAGTAGGACCTAAACAGCTTTAGCTACTGCAGCAATGATCTAATGCTGAACATACTATGATCTGATGCTGTGTCTGATTTCGTATCTGCTATTGGCTTCCTTCAGTTACAAAACAGACAAACCATACCAAAGAAACTTGCCTATTAATCTTTTATTTTAATCATGAAGTTTAAAACATACTTACTGATATCCAATAGGAAACAACTTGTCCTCACAGTCAGACAGATCATTCAGAATTCCCAAGCAGTCAATTGTCATGGAACCTAAAAATAAAGAAAGGCAGTAATACATAATGCAAAACTTCTCAGTTCTTAAACAATACAGCAGTGCTCAAGTCTGTGGCTGCATTTTACATCAATTACCAACAAGCTAATAAAGGAAGTGTAATACTAAACAGAAAAATGATTACTGTATGGAGAGAAACCAGAGAAATATCACTGATCAGAATTTGGCTTTATGTTTTAGCAAATCTCATACCTGAGGAAGTCTATGCACACATTGATGCATGTTGGCAATGTTATGTTGCCAGATAAAGAAGTATGAAAGGTATGGTAATGAATGGTTTCCTCTGGTTACAGCAACATAAAAAGTAAAACTTTTAAAACAAAGTACTTCAAGGGAACAAAAAACATTAGGAAAAGGTATGAGTTTGTTCCAAATAGCATCCTATCCTGAAATAACAGATATGATTACCTATACGACAGTCTGAAGCTCAAGGGTGCACAATGTGCAGAGGTGAAGGCACCACCATCACAATATTCCAAGAAATGAACTTCAACTGAGGAAAGCTTGAGAGCTGAAATGGCAATGGGGAAAGCAATGTAGAACACTTTTATGGAACTGCTTGATTAGCTTGGAGGACCATAATTCTGCTCCCCACAATGTCATGATGTGCAGAAATAGATGACTTTATGCATCTTGATCATGGAATAAACACCACCACACAGGTACATGAGGTAACCCAAAATCGAGTGAAGGCTGACTTGGGCAATACAGAGTACTGCTACATTTAAAATGACAACTTCCATCCGGAACAAAGGCAAACAAAAGTGGACAGTTTTTGGGAAGATTCAATTAACCTGGCAGATTCCCACTGGTAAGCCTGATGAAATAAACAGATCTACTTATATTCCAGACTCTGAGGAGGAGAGCTAAAAGTCATCCCCAGTCTAGGGAAGTGGGGATCATTCCTGATTTTTGTAATATTAAGGCTCTCAGGGCCTGACGCCACACCTTTCTAAGCCACCCCAGTAGAATGTTGGGAGGAGGGGGTGACAGTGAAGAGAATAAGTTTTGTTATTCCTTCCTTGAACTCCAATACTGAAGTGTAGAGATGGTCAGAACAGCAGAAAGACATACAGGAATCTTCCATGATACAGGAAAGGGTGTCCAATGCAATCTTTCCAATATTCTGCCATACAAAGCAGAAAAGGGGAAAAGGAGCCACCTTCTCCAGAGTGACACAAATTCTAAAATACAGAGCACCCCATTCTGGGAAGATGTTGACAATGTGTAGACTCTGAATCCAGAGTACCAGAAAAGGACTGCATTCCAGATAGAAGAATCAAACATCTCAAATCAATTTCCAGTAATGCTAAATACCTGAAAGAAGACTACTTTACAGTACACAAAAAACTGGAAGCGGGATGAACAGAAAAGCGAAGGGGCAAACTACATAGAAATAAATAAAATCTGTGGGAAAGTACAGCTGTGTAAATAAACTTAAATTAGATAAACACAAAAGCCAGAAGAAGTAGCTGGACTGAACCCACTCAAAGTAATGCATGCCGCAAATCACCACACAGTTGTAGAATGCAGAATCCACTTTATTAACTTCAGACAAAAAAAAAAAAAAAAAAAAAAAAAAAAATCCAAGGATGAGCGCTTTCGTCCAGAAAGATCTAGACTTCATCAGACAATTTACCCCACGTAGTTACTTCCTTCTTACCACATAGTTACTTCCTTCTTATGATGACTGCGGCAGTGGTGCTGCGGTAGCACTGTCGTCTCACAGTAAGACGTTGCCCTGTTCGATTCTCAGCTAGAGCGTCTTCTGTGTGGAGACATGCGTGAATGGGCGTACCTTCGATGAAGGTTGTGCATCAGAGCTGGCAACTTGGCACGTAAAAATCTACTGCCAATCATTAGAGGACCAGAGTTCCGCTGTGGCGACCCCTAACCGGGAAAAGCCGAAAGACACAACAACAAGTTACTTCCATCTTATACAGTTCCAACAGGAAGTTCCACCCAGTTATAAACTATAATCAATTATGTCATTAAAAGCACAATATTTACAGTCACTGAATTTAAAAAGCAGACAAAATATACAAACTGAAAAAGTTCATGGAACACACCACCCTAAAAACACACTATATATAAGCACTGCTTCATAAAATGACAATGTACAATAAATATTTAAATATCTTGAATGTGTTAAAACAATAAATATGTGAAATTAAATACTAAAAACTAGATATAGTAGAAAATGTTGAGAAATAAATACACATAATAAATATTGAACATGTGAATTATTTAAAATGTTAAAATGCACAATGGAGAAATATGAAATATATATATATATATATATATATATATATATATATATATATATTTTTTTTTTTTTTTAATCTTTCCAGTGCCTTTAGTTTTAAATTTGGGCTAATGGAAATATGTTCATTCAGGCCTGGCCAGTTCCCAGCATTCAAACGTAATTGCCAGTATAATTCTCTTTTCTCAAGTAATAGTGACCATGCACCACAGATATTGTCTATAATAAAAAATTGGAACTTATGGTCATTATACTCCAAAACATGTTTGCTAAAAGAATTTGTTTCTTTAGGACCACAACCTATTATGGTATATAGGAAAGGAAAGAATATGAAAAACAGATTTGAGAGCAGTAGCTCTTACCCAAACCACAGGTCAGGTTCTATGAACAAATGTGGCAGATGTAACTATTGCAGTTACATTAAAGAAGGCAATATTTTTGAAATCAATAATATCGAAATTAGAATCAATCAGAAATACAACTGTAACCCGAAGAAAGTGATTTACTGTGCCATGTGTACCACCTGTTCTTGCTTTTACATATGCAAGACTGATAGAAAGTTAAAAAAATCCCATATACGAACACCTATATGACATAAGGAATAAAAAAGAAACTAATTCTCTTAGCAAACATGTTTTGGAGTACAATGGCCATAAGTTCCAAATTTTTATTACAGACAATATCAGTACCAACATGAGGGGTGGTGCATGGTCACTATTACTTGAGAAAAGAGAATTATACTGGCAATTACGTTTGAATGCTGGGAACTGGCCAGGCCTGAATGAGCATATTTCCATTAGCCCAATTTTAAAACTAAAGGTACTGGAAAGATGTATATAAATATTATATATATATATATATATATATATATATATATATATATATAAATATTAATTATATATATATATATATATATATATATATACACATATGTGTGTGTGTGTGTGTGTGTGTGCGTGTCCCCATTATGCATTTTAACATTTTAAATAATTCACATGTTCAGTATTTATTACAAGTGTATTTATTTCTCAACATTTTCTACTATATCTAGTTTTTAGTATTTAATTACACATATTGTTTTAACACATTCAACATATTTAAATATTTATTGTACATTGTCATTTTATGAAGCAGTGCTTATATATAGTGTGTTTTTAGGGTGGTGTGTTCCATGAACTTTTTCAGTTTGTATATCTTGTCTGCTTTTTAAATTCAGTGACTGTAAATATTGTGTTTTTAATGACATAATTGATTAGTTTATAACTTGTGGAACTTCCTGTTTGAACTGTATAAGAAGGAAGTAACTATGTGGGGTAAATTGTCTGATGAAGTCTAGATCTTTCTGGATGAAAGCACTCATCCTTGGATTTTTTTTTTTTGTTTTTTTTTGGTCTGAAGTTAATAAAGTGGATTCTGCATTCTACAACTGTGTGGTGATTTGCAGCCTGCATTACTTTGAGTGGGTTCAATCCAGCTGCTACTTCTGGCTTTTGTGTTTATCTGCTTCAGTTTGTGCTTTGTGACTTTTTTAAACTTAAATTAACAGCAGATGTTCTAATAGATCATTGTTGTTGTAGTCTACTCCCTGTCAGCTTTTCAAAGTTTAGGGGACCCCCAACGCACTCAAAAAACCTCAGACATTTCCTGCCTCAAGGTGGGGGTGGGTGGGGTGCAACAGCTCTTGAAGGAAAAGATGCCAGAGAATGAAATAAGTGCTACTATGTGTACAAAGGTATATGTACGCACACCTTGGCAATATGGCGGGGGGAGGGGGGGGGTTGGGCTACTTCAGTAATCTATTAAAACATCTACTGTTATGGTAAATTTACATACAACTGTATTGGTTTCAACATTACATCACTGTGATAGTAGTCAAAGTCATATGGGTAGATTACTACGGCTTAAAAACTAAAAAGGGGGGGGGGGTGAAAAAACATTAAGAATCCAGAAGCCCTTGGATCTTGGAGAATTGTTCTGGACCTAGAAAAGGAATCCAGTTTACAGTGCTATGTTTAGAGGACCAAATTACTGCCACTACAATACTTTTCCTGGTTACATGGATCCTAACTGTACCTGGAAAGGGTTTATCATCATGAGAACAACAGCAGCAAATAGCATGAGACAACCACCTAGAATGAATCTGCTTTAATACTGGTTTGTCCTTTCCTATTACCTTAATAGGAAACAAACTGCTGTTCAATTTTCGAGTAGGACTGGTTTTATCTACGTAGTAACAGAGTTGCCTGTGGACACAAGTAAGAAAAACTTCTTCTCCTGTTCTTGGGAGCAGGAATAAATGCAGGAAGATTAATAGACTGACACAAGGGATACTCTGAGACTAATTTATGCATACAGGAGGAATTAGTTCTCAAACAAACCTTGTTCTTGTGGAAAATAAGGTAGGGTTGATTCACCATTACTGCTTGTAACCCAGATACTTTACTAGCTGAAAGTCAAAGCAAAACAGTTTTCCATGTTAAGAACCTCAGTTCAGCCCGATGGACTGGTTCAGATGAGAGAGAGAAAGTGTTTCAAGTAAAAAATTAAAATCCCAGAGAGGGGGCCACCTGTTTTCTGGGTAGACAGACATATAAAAGCCCTTTCAAAAACTGCTTTAAGGACAGTAAGAAGGTGTGGGGGGATCCAGGGGCAGACAAATGAATTACAGGAGAAAGGTCAGAAGACAGTAATTAAAATAAGAATCGGAAGCAGCTGGGCCTCAAGACGGTCTTAGAATGGTACCAACCCAAAAATCTATTCCACTTAAACGTCTCATTTTTTATTATTTGTTTTTTAGTCTCTTTTAATACCTGCTGCTGGTGTCTAAAAAGTATCAAAATTATTCCAATTGACATGTGCAGAGCTTTCAGGCTGGGGTGTATCAAACAACTCCCTGTCTTGTGTAAGCAAATCCAGTATATGAGGAAGCTTGTAGTAATTACCCCTGGCCAGTTTCAAAACAACAATGAACCAGCTTTGCCTGTGCCAAAAGGGTGTCACTATCTCCATCTTTGCAGACTCCTTCTGGATCTTTTAGAAGAAACCTGGACATCAGTGGAAAGGGTGGGGAAGCAAACAGGAACTCATGTCCATGGGAATCAGTTGACAAACTGAAGAGGAGGCAAATGGTAGAACTGGATTCCTGGATGCTGACTGAACCTGTCTACCCAGAACCAAACCTCCCTCCTTACAAACCCAAAAATGGAGATATGAAAAGAGTGTGTGCAAATGCTAAGTCTAGACTGGCATGAGGTACTATTGAACATCTCATGTGAAGTATGGCAAGGAAAAATCATAAGAATCACAAACTATGCACCCCAGCATCTTGAGAAATTCACTGGCAGATACCTGGTTTTGATTGGAAAAACTCAGGACAAACTTTTTTCCATTTCTACTTTGGAGGAAGAACAGAACTTCCCAGGACTGAATCTGACATGCATCTTAGGAAAACAGTTCTATGAGATGTGATAAGAAAATATGTCTAAGTTCACTTGAAAATCCGGGCTGAGCAGAAAATTCTGAACACTTTCTAAGGACTCTTGACAACTGAGAGAGAGAGTCTGCAAATATAACACAATCATCCAACTAAGAATGTCTTGAAGACTGCAATAAATGGAGTCAGACACTATGTAAATATCCTTGGAGCAGTTGATAGTCTAAAGGGTAAGACAGAGAACTGATAACCTGAGATACAGAGAGACTTTTTAAAGGAAGAAAATGTTATCTGCCTTAAAAAAAGGAAGGCTGGAAAGTTTGGGTCACCCCTTTTATAGTACCACCTTACCCTGATCATCAAACCTTTTAAGTACCTCAGCAGCAGAAAAGCCAAACATAACTTTTATCCAGGGGAGAAGTTAAAATTTGGGAATATTTTGAGAATGTAGCCAGCCAATCTTCTCAGGATTGAATCAGAAGCAGCAGCTCTGGAGACGGTATCATCACTGTCCTAAGAAAACTTTAAAACATATTTAATAACATGAGAAACATGTGCAACAGAGGCACTTAAAATGTTTGGCTCCAAAGAAGATAACTAAACTTTTACATGTTCTCCAAAAACAAAATTAAAACTGTGTTAAATATAAGCCTGGCACTGTAAAATTCTGAATGTTACATAACAGCAGACTACAACTTCTCCCCAAATTTGTCAAAAGTTTTTCCATCCTTATCAGAGGGAATGGTATTAGTATCAGCAATGTGTTAAGCAGAAGCAGTTTTGGATTGGGAAAATCACTGCACGGTCTGTTTTAGAATAAAGGGCAGGAGGTTGACTGTCAGATAACTGAAAGCTGTGTGAAAATATCCTCTAAAGCAAACAAAACAGGAGAAAGCGTTGTAGACTGAAGAGTTATCAAAATGTACCAAATCATAACTCATTTGCTGCGCTATATGAATTTTATTCTAATCTCACTGAAAAACCTCTTTCATTTTAGCTGAAGTTTCAGAAAAAAAAAGGTCCTCTGGACACAATTATGAAGCAACACCTTCCTCAGAATCAAAATCTTCAAGGTTAAGTAGAAAATCCTGCCAAGTACAGCATTCACCCACCAATTCCTGCTCTTCTAACTACATTTTAGAATCAGAGTAAGATCACCCTTTTTATTTTCTGAAGAGGAAGTGGGAACAGTAAAAGCATGAATCAACTCCCTAGTATATTTGTTCATAGAAAGAAAAACTGGAGAAGCCAGAATTTTTACTTTTCCGGGAGATTTCCTGTGAAAAAATGACCCAAAACAGGCACTCCCCCCTCAGCTCAAGCTCCCTTTCCTGGCTGTGTGATATTTCATTAGCCCTTGGCCTGAGTGGCCTAATGGTTAAGGTGTTTGCCTTACAAACACAAGGTGCAGGGTTTGAGTCTCACAAGGGATAAATGGCTATGCTTAAATGGCTCGCAAGGGCAGTTAGCCTAGTACTGAACTATGAACATGCAAGAGTGGTTCCCCCTTGCCTGTTGAGTACACCCTTACAGCCTCAGAGGGTGTATCTATCCCCAGTCCTTACTGGCTTTTAGTGCAACACCAGAGGAACTGGGGAAAGAGATGAGTGGTCCAAGGAACCAAAACTGGCCACAGCAGTTTCACCCATTGGCAGCTGAGCTGCAACCAGAACTGGTCTGACAGCCAAAGACTCTGACAACATTCTTCTTGCGGACAGAAGAAAGAACCATGAAGTCTGGTAACTGCTCCACAGCTTCAGCTCTTTGAAGCGCTAAAGATGAGTCGTGGAGCCTGAAGGGGTCAGTAAACTTTTAAGCAGCCACAAGGTGGTTCTGGATTAAGTAAACCAGTGACAGCCCACCCCCGCATTATATCATTAAAGTAAATTCTACTGAAACAAACAGTTCAATGACAACAGCTGCATGTGCGATTCAAAATCAGAGAACAAAGCCACTCAGTAAAGAAAAAGAAGTTATGTCTTACCATAACGTTCCATCTGAGTTGTTGATCTTCTTCCAGTCATCACTGATGGGTTCGGTTCTGAGCCCTCAGAACCGAGTCAGCCTAATACCAAGCTCGCGCACACCAAAAACTCTCGAGCAAAGCTGCTACCCACAATGCCCTTCTCCCAGTTACCTCAGATCGAGTTTGCATTCAACATATAGAAGAAAACAGAACACAGAGGCTATTTCTGCACAGAAACCCTAAAACACCACAAGGACCCAGAGGATCCACCAGGAGCCTTTGGTGGGGGACGGTGGGAGAGTATGATGACTGGAAGAAGCTCAACAACTCAGATGGAACACTATGGTAAGAAATAACTTCTTTATCTGAAGTTGTTAATCTTCTTCCTACTCATCACTGATGGGACAAAACTCAAGCTATTTGGAGAACCTGGGTGGCCCTAAGGAAGAACATTCCTGAGAACCATACAGCCGAAGGCCACTCTTCCCCTGGACAGCAAATCCAACTTGTAATGCTTGATGAAAGTACGGGGTTTATCCCAAATGGCTGCTGCACAAATGTCACCCATGGAAACCCTGGAGTGAAAAGCAACCAAAGTTGCGAAGGCCCTAGTTGAATGAACTTTGATTTGAACAGGTTTAGATTCATTCGCTAGGGAGTGTGAAAAGGTAATACAATCTCTGAGCCATTTTGATAAAGTAACTTTTGATAAAGCACATCCTATTTTTGGACTAGAAAAGTAAATGAAAAGTTGGTCCGACTTGTGGAAGGACTTAGTCTTGTCCAGGTAGAAGCGTAGTTGTCTTAGTCTTGTCCAGGTAGAAGCGTAGTTGTCTATGTACGTCCAATGAATGTAGACAGTATTCTCCCTTGTTGGAATAATTTGGAAAAAAAAACACAGGGAGCTCAATGCACTGGTTAACAGAGAAGTCGGACAACACTCTGGGGAGAAAGTATGGGTTAGTACGAAGGGATACTCTGTCCTTATGGAAGATTAGATACGGACTCTTGATGCATACGGCTTTCTAACTCAAATATCCATCTGGCTGATGTGACCGCTAGCAGAAACAACGACTTCCATGACAGGAATTTAAGATCACATGTTGCAGCAGACTCAAAGGGGGGGGGGAGTAGAGAGAGAGACTGTAGAACCAGAGAGAGATTCCATGTCTCCACAGGTTGCCTGATAGGAGGTCTGCAATGGAAAACTCCCTTGAGAAAGGTCTTGCAAAGGCGGGTGGAGATCAGAGAAAAGCCACCCGAGCAGTTATGGAAATTGGAAATAGCTGCTAAATGGACTAATAGTAGAAGCTGATGCCCCATTGTCAAACAACTCAAAGATACTGAAGTATAGCAGCTGTAGGCGTTGAAAAAGGTTCTAGCATCTGATTATTAGACCAGATAGCGAATCTTTTCCATTCGTCTCTGTAGAGTTTTCTGGTGGATGGTTTATGGGAGGCCAGAATAATATCGCGGACAGGTGAGGACAGGATTTCCTGCCTTGCGACTAATGGAAGTGGAGAAACCGAGCTGTCAGATTGAGAGTGGATAGATTTGGGGGAGACCGCCCTTGTGAGTGAGATCCAAGGAGGTTGTAACAGGTGAGGCCGGAGGAAGGGAAACCACACTTGTCGAGGCCAGAAGGGGGCAATGAGGATTACTCTGCATCTCAACCGGATTGCTTTCCTTAGAAACAGTGGTATCAAGGGTATCATAGGATAAGTATAGAGGAGACCCGTGGGCCAATCGTGAGTCAAAGCGTCTCTCGGTGACTGCCCGTCTGGGGGAAAGAGGGCAAAGTAGCTGCTGCATTTTTTTGTTTGAAGCTTTCTTCCATCATGTTCGGGTTGAGAGACCACTCGTGTGGACGGAAAATGCATCTGCTCAGCCTGTCCGCAATCATGTTGGAGCTCCCCAGGATATGCATTGCAATTAAAAAGTGGTTGGAAGCTATTGTCCAATGCCAAGTTCTCATGGCCTCACGACACAGGGGGTAGGATTTGGTCCCTCCCTGTTTATGTACCAGACGACGGTCATATTGACCGACTAGACTGCAATCATTCCTGACGGAAGGAGCGGATGGAGTGCCTGCAATGCTAACAGCACAGCTCTTAACTCCAAGACATTGATATGCAAGTTGACCTCTAAGCTGAACCACGCACCTTGGACTGTTTTTACCTGGAAGTGGCCCCCCCCACCCTATCAGGGAAGCATCCGTGGTCACAGTGGCGTTGGGTTGGGGAGTCTGGAAGGGGCGGCACCAAAGATTTTCGTCTGTTCTCAGCCACCATTGGAGATGATGAGGATCTGTGAGTTCAGAGGATGGAGATTGGATATCCACTGGGACAAAATGAGCCATTGTACAGTCTCATACACAATCTTGCTAGGGAGACAATTGGGATGGCTGCTGCCATAGACCCCAGAGCATGTAGAACTTCCCTTGCAGACACTTTCCTTCATCAGAGTATCACTTGCACTTGTAACCTAAATCTCTGAAGTCTATGAGCAAGAAGACAGACTTGGCTTGTTTGAGTATTGAATACTGCTCCTATAAATTCCAATTGTTGGGTGGGATGTAGGTTGGATTTTTCCAAGTGTACTGTGATGCCTAGGAACTCCGCCAGTGCTAGAGTGTAGCAGAGGGCCTTGACCAGTAGGCACTTGGTGGAGGCAGAGAGGAGCCAATTGTCTAGATATGGAAACACCTAGAATCCTTGACGTCTCAGATGAGCTGTTACCACTGCTAGGCATTTCGTGAACACTCTGGAGGCCGTCGAAAGACCGAATGGTAGGGCTCTGAATTGGTAATGATTGGCTCCTAGCCAGAACTAAAGGAGACTCCTGGAACGCTTGTCCATTTTGATGTGGTAATACGCATCCCAGAGATCTATCGAGCACATCCACACACCCTCCAGTAGAAATGGGAGAATGGATTGGATCGTGACCATGCAGAATTTGGTTTGAACTACTGATTTGTATAGTTTGCTTAGATCCAAAATAGGTCTCCAATCCCCGCAGGCACACCTCATCCAATTCAGATAGACTCCTGGTGGACCTTAACAACACTCCTGAGGGGGAGTCAGGTCGGTCCAAAAAGGGGCTAAAGGCTTGTCCTGAAAACAGATCCAAAGACAGGAAGTACTGGGTCCGTGGTGTAGTAAGAGTTGGCACTGAGGATTCCAGTTTCGAAATAGGCAAAAGGGGGACTATATGTGCCAAGAAAGGGTTCAGAGCCAAAGGAATAGCTGGAGTGGAAGTCATTAACGGCTCCGATCTTGGAAAGGAAATGGGATACGTCGGTGCCGAGGTAATGGCAAGCAACAAGGCTGGAGCCGAAATCACAGTCGGTGTCGAGCGTGGCGCCGATGTGGAAGTCATCGTAATGTCTGTAGAGACCACTGGAGCAGAACTCGGAGCCAAGGTGGTCAGAACTGAGGAGGCGATTTTGTGCACCGTGGAAGACTTATGGGCCTTGTGCTTATGAGGCTTACCCTTAACACTGGCTGGTGAAGAAGGGTCAGAATGAGGACATTTTCTGAACTTAGATGTAGGGGTTGAGACCTTAGACTCAGAAAGAGCCTCAGAAAAAGGAGAAGGAAGCAGGCCTTTCAAAATAAGTTTATTTCTTCTTTCATTCAGCGTCCACTGACTGAAACTGACACAAATCTGACAGGGAGGTTTCACAGATAGGTGTAGAAGCCCCAGACAATATACACATTCCTCATGCAGGTCGCTATTGGGAAGTTCACCAATAAACCCCAAAGTCCCTTTCTTTTCAGACATACTCAGAGAGGGAAAGGAAAAGAAGAAAATACCAACAATGGTATTGAGAATACCACAAGGGTAAAGAAGGGCATTACCAACAATGGTAAAAAGAAGATACCCGTGGGTAGAGCTGGTTAAGATAAGTAGGTATAGAAGAGTTTTTAAGAAAAAAAAATTTATAAATACTGAAAATTTTGAAAAAATACAACACGTAGCTGGAGAGCTCGGTGAAACGCTGCTATATGGCTGCACAGCAAACAAGATCTGAGGTAACTGGGAGAAGGGCATTTGGGTAGCAGCTTAGCTCGAGAGTTTTTGGCATACGCGAGCTTGATATTAGGCAGACTCGGTTCCGAGGGCTCGGAACCAAACCCATCAGTGATGAATAGGAAGAAGATTAACAACTTCAGATAAATGGTTATTACTCAAGTAAATCCTAATGAAATGAACAAGTCTAATGAAAGTGCAGTTGTGTACACTTACCATTAATGTAGATGTTCGAGTGTATTCACTGTTGCAGTCATCACACTTGGGTTATCCTGACAAGGATAGCCCTCCATTGGCCCGAATACCACAGGCTTAGTATTTCTGCGTTGGCTGCTGTCAGTCCAGGACTGACGTCAGGTCATGAGTGGTATAAAAACAGGCAGCCAAAGCCATTACATCAGTTTTTCTTGCCCCAAATGTCAGGAGCCCACAAATAGGGAGCTAGATTATGGTGGAATAACACCACCAATAGAAAGTAAATACCAAAAAGCACTAAGGCGTGAGGGGGAGAAGTGGGAAACCAGGACTGCAACAGTGAATACCACTCAAACGTCTACATTTATGGTAAGTGTACACATCTGTACTATGTTCTTCGTGTTTCACTGTTGCAGTCATCACACTTGGGTTGATTTCCAAAGCTGAAGAGACGGGTGGAGGCAGTCAAGAAGAGTTGGGGCTGGCTAGTATGCCCTGCAGGACTGCGGTTGCAAAGCCTGTCCTGGATTTGGAAAAGATAGGCAGGTGGTAATGCTTGGTGAAGGTATGAACAGAACTCCATGTTGCAGCCTCCAGGATGTCCCTGGTAGGGACCTCTCTGAGAAAAGCTGCAGAGGTGGAAGTTCCCAAGTGGAATGTGTTCTGACCCCCTGTGGAGGTGGTTTCCCATAGTGTTTGTAACAGAAATGGATACAGTGTGCTATCCATTTGGAAATGGTTTGTTTTGATATGGCCTTGCCCTCTGCCTTTGCTGCAAAGCTGACTTGTAACTGGTGAGATTTCCTAAAGGGCTTAGTCTTATCTAGGTAGAAATCTGAGCTGTCTGTGCACATCTAAGGAGTGCAGGATCCTTTCCCACTTATTTTGAGGTTTAGTGAGGAAGGTGGGCAATTGAATAGATTGGTTGAGAGCCACACTGGACACCACTTTAGGCATGAAAGTTGGGTTAGTCCTGAGGGCGACCCTGTCAGCATGAAAAATGATGAAGGGTTCCATAGCCATAAGTGCTTGCAGATCAGACACTCTTCTAGCTGAAGTGATGGCCAGAAGCAAGGCTGTTTTCTAAGAGAGGAATTTTAACTCTGCTGAAGCTGCAGGCTCAAGGGGGGGGGGGGGAGAGATTTTCCAACACAAAGTTAAGGTCCCAAGCTGGGGTAAGGGCTCTTCTGGGTGGCCTTAAGTTGTTAGCCCCTCTAAGGATCTGCTTGATGAGGGTGTGTGAAAAGAGAGGTAGCTCTGTGCTGTAATGACCAGAGATGGCAGAGGCATGGATTTTAACAGAAGAGAAGGATAGGCCCTGTGAAGCAGGTCTGCTAGGTAATCCAGGATGAGAGGTAAGAAGGCCTGTGCTGGTTCAGTTCCTTTATCCTGGATCCAGGAGCAATAACTTTTCCACTTTTCAGCATAGGATTTTCTAGTGTTGGGTCATCTGGCTTCACGTATAACGTCCAGGACTTGCTTACTTAGGCTGGACGCTAGAGAAGAGGTCAAGGAATAAGCCATGCTGCCAGGTTCAGGGTCTGCAATTGTGGATGCAAGAACTCTCCCTTCTGCTAGGTCAGGAGAGTTGGAATCTGAGGGAGGTGCCATGGAGGCAATGGTGACAAGACTGCACAATAGTGGGTACCAGTGTTGGCATGGCCAGTCTGGGGCAATCAGGATTGCCCTTGGTCTTTCCTCCCTTATTTTGAATAACACCCTTGTAAGAAGAGGTAGAGGGGGAAATGCATAGATTGAGAGGTTTACGCATTGAAAGGATAGGGCATCCACTTTCCAGGCCATGCTGTGAGGTTCCCTGGTGCAGAATTTGCTAAGCTGGTGGTGGTTGTGGGAGGCAAATAGGGCTACCTTCAGCATACCCCATTTCTGGGTTACGAGGTTGAAGGTGTTGTGGTTTAATTGCCACTAGTGTGGGTCTAGGAGATTTCTGCTTAAGTTGTCTGCCAGAGAGTTTTGGTTGCCCGGCAGGAATTGTGCTAGCAGATGAATCTGTGTGGCTGAAGCCGTGTGCCAAAGGGTCATGGCTAGTCTGCATAGTGGGCAAGAGTGGGTTCCTCCCTGCTTGTAGATGTACCACATCACAGTGCTGGTGTTGTCTGTTTTGATTAGTAGAGGCCCCGGAGAGAGTAGGGGGTCTAAAAGCTGTCAGAGCATGCTGAACAGCTAGCATCTCTTTCTGGTTGATTTGCAGATGAATTTGATTTGGGCTCCAGTGGCTCTGAATGCACCTGCCATTCAGGTGTGCACCCCAGGCATAGCCTGATGCATCTGTGGTTAAGGTCTGGGCGGCGTGGGGTTGTGAAAAGGGAAGTCCCTTGTTGTGGTTGCATGCTGCTGCCCACCAAAGAAAATCTTTCCTAAGACAAGGTATCATAGATCTAATAGTTTCCGGGTCCTGAGAATGTTGACACCAAAGGCTTTTTTTTACCACTGAAGTTTCCTCATATGCAGTCTGGCATATGGAATTAGTCGAATGGCAAGACGCCATGAACCCTGGAGCTTGCAGGATTTTCCTTGCGGATAAATGGGTTTTGGTGGCCAGCTGAGAGAAGTAGCCTGTCAGACAGACTTGTTTTTCTGGAGTAAGGAATGCCATCTGGGATGCTGTGTCCAGGCTTGCTCCCAGGAATACAATTTTCTGACTGGGAACCAGTTTGCATTTCTTTTTGTTTATAGTGTACCCCAGTGAGGTCAGTAGTCTTTTACAAATGTCAGGTGCTGCAACAGCTTTTCCTGACTATCTGCCCGAATCAGGCAGTCGTCCGAGTAAGGGTAAACTTGAATATTTCTATGTCTGCAAAAAGCAATGGCTGGAGCCAGGCATTTTGTGAAAAATTTGGGAGCAGTGGATAAGCCAAAGGGAAGTGCAGATAACTGATGATGCATATTTTTTGCCTTGAAACGTAGATATTTCCTACAAGAGTCTCTGATTGGGATGTGCAGATAGGCCTCTTTTAGGTCTAGAGTGGCTAACCAGGCATCTTTGGATGGATAGTATAGGAAGAAGCTGCTGGATGGTGAGCATTTTTAATTTTGGTACCACCAGGAAGGTGTTTAGAATGGATAGATCTAGGATTGGGTGCCAGGTGCTCTCTTTTCTGGGTACCAGGAAAAGTCTGGAATAGAAACCTTGGCCTATCTGGTCTGCCGGAACAAGCTGAATTGCCCTCATGGAGAGCAGGGACTGAACTTGGTTTTGTGCCTATACCCACTGGTTTGCAGGAAGATATGGAAACCCTTTTGGGGTTGGCATTGTGTGGAAATAAAATTTGTACCCTTGGGACACTATGTTGAGGACCCATGGGTCGCTGGTGATGGAGGCCCCGTTTTTTGCATTGGAGGCAAGTTTTCCTCCTAAGGGTACAAACAGGTGGGCAGAGGTAAGAGGGGGAGTTGAAAAGTCATTGTGACTTCTTTCCTTAAGAGGGTGGCTAAGCACTCTCTGTGCATTCCCTGGGGCTGCTGTCTGGGGGGGGGGTCTGCTTCCCCTAGGTCTAGTCTGAGCCGGCCTACAGGGGGCTGGAAAGGACCAGTGTTTTGAGGGGCAATGCCTACTGAATCTCGGGAGGCTGGAATTGCAAAAAGTCTAACTGTCTGCATAGATTTAGCTTTTTCTTCCATATTTTTTAAAACCTCTTATGCCTTGGTGCGAAACAGATTATCTTTGTTCAGTGGTGCATCCAATAAATTTTGATTTGACATGGTCTGGCAAGGTCTGTTCCTTAAGCCAAGCATGCCTTCTAAGCACAGAACCTGTGACTGCTGCCTTGCAGGATGCTTCTAGGGTGTCAAACCCACATTGCACGGTATGCTTAGTAACTTGGCTTGCAGAATGCATAAGCTCCTGTAATTCTTTATTTTCTGCACAGTCTGGAAAGGAAGATCATTTTTGTTTAATAAGTACCATAGTATGTTGCTGGTATTTCAGCATGTGGAACTGACAACTTAATGCTCTAATGGCAAGAGTTGCAGAGGTGTATACTTTTTTACCCCATATGTCTACAGCTCGGGAATCCCTGTCCGAAGTGGTGGGATTCTTAGCTGTGGTTGCTTTTATTCCTTTAGGTCCTTGGGAGATGACCCCAGGGACAGTAGTAGGATTTTTGAAAAGAAATTTGTGTGAGTCAGGGACTCTGTCATACCTATCAAGTTTCCTGGGAGCAGGAAGTAGAGTATCAGGAGTTAAACTGGATTCCATGAAAACATCATCCAGAACATCCAGAAAGTACAGCTGTGTACACTTACCATAAATGTAGATGTTCGAGTGTATTCACTGTTGCAGTCATCACATTTGGATTATCTGCCTGTAGGTAACACTCAGCCGGACTGAATACCAGAGTCTTCGGATTTTTGCATCGGATGCAGTCGCTTATTCCATGACGTCAGGTCGTCAGGGGTATAAAAACATGCAGCCGACGCCATTACATCAGTTTTTCTTGCCCCAGATGTAAGGTGCCCCCACAATAGGAAGCAATTATATGGTATGGAACACCCCAGCAAAAAGCAAATACACATGATATAATATATGCCAAACAAGGAGGAAAGATAAAAGTCAAAAGAAGTCAGGGGGCTGGAGGGAGGGTAACCAGGACTGCAACAGTGAATACACTCAAACATCTACATTTATGGTAAGTGTACACAACTGTACTATGTTCTTCGTGTTTCACTGTTGCAATCATCACATTTGGGTTGATTCCCAAAGCTAAGGAAGGGTGGAGGTAATTAAAGAGCATTAGGACTAGCAATAAGGCCCTGTAAGACTGCTGTGGCAAATCCAGCTCTGGATTTAGAAAAGATAGGCAGATGGTAATGCTTGTATGTACAGAGCTCCAAGGTTGCAGCTTCCAGGATGTCCCTGGTAGGGACTCCTCTGAGAAATGCAGTAGAGCTAGATGCAGCCCTGGTGGAATGTGTTCTTATCCCCTGTGGGGTAGGATTTCCATGGTGTTTGTAGCAGAAATGGATGCAATGTGCTATCCATTTGGAAATGGTTTGCTTTGAAATGGCCTTCCCCTCTGCCCCTGCAGCAAAGCTAACTAGCAGCTGGTCAGATTTTCTGAGAGGCTTAGTCCTGTCCAAATAGAATCTAAGCTGTCTGTGTATGTCCAGAGAATGCAGTATCCTTTCCCCTTTATTCTCAGGATTAGGGAAAAAAGTAGGCAAATGAATGGACTGGTTTAGAGCCACACTAGACACCACCTTGGGCATAAAGGATGGATTAGTCCTGAGGGAAATCCTGTCCGCATGGAAGATAATGAAGGGTTCCACTGCCATGAGGGCCTGCAGTTCAGACACTCTTCTTGCTGAAGTGATGGCTAGACGTAAAGCTGTTTTCCAAGAAAGGAATTTCAACTCTGCTGTAGCAGCTGGTTCAAAGGGGGGAAGAGTGAGTTTTTCCAATATAAAGTTAAGGTCCCAGGCTGTAGTGGGAGCCATCCTGGGGGATCTTAAATTTTTAGCCCCTCTAAGGGATTGTTTTAGCAGGAGATGAGAGAAGAGGGGTGGTTCAGTATTATAGTGTTCTGATAAGGCAGAGGCATGAATCTTAACTGAAGAGAAAGGTAAGCTCTTGTGGAGCATTTCTGTTAAATAATCTAAAATACGAGGTAAGCTGGGCACCGTTATGCCCATCCCCTGAGCCTGGCTCCAGGAACAGTATCTTTTCCACTTTTCTGAATAGGATTTTCTAGTACTAGGCCTCCTTGCCTCAAGAATGACATCCAGCACCTGCTTACTGAGGGTTGCTGAAGATGAGGTCAGGGAATTAGCCAGGCTGCAAGATTCAGGTTTTGAAGCTGAGGGTGCAGGATCTGGCCCGCCTGCTGGGACAGCAGGGAAGGGGTCTGAGGCAGGTGCCAAGGTTGTAGCACTGTCAGACTGCGCAAAAGGGGGAACCAGTGCTGACATGGGCAGTCTGGTGCAATCAGTATTGTCCTTGGCTTGTCCCGTTTGATCTTTAGTAGAACCTTAGAAAGGAAAGGCAGAGGGGGAAAAGCATAAACTGAGAGGCTTTCCCAGGTAAAGGACAGGGCATCCACTTTCCAAGCTTGACTGTGGCGAGTTCTGGTGCAGAATTTGTTCAATTGGTAGTTCTGAGGGGAGGCAAACGGGTCTACCTCTGGAGTCCCCCATTTGTTCCTCAAGAGCTTGAATATTTTGGGTTCCAGTTTCCATTCATGGGGGTCCATGAGATTTCTGCTTAAGTCGTCTGCCAGTGAATTTAGTTTGCCTGGCAGGAATTGAGCTTGTAGGTTCACTTGGTAGCTCAAGGCTGTTTTCCACGTGTGTGTACCATGGCTAGTCTGCAGAGTGGGTAGGAATGGGTTCCCCCCTCTTTGTTTATGTACCACATAACTGTGGTGTTGTCTGTCTCTACCAATAGTTGTCCTAGAAGAATAAGGTCTCTGAAGGCTGTCAGAGCATTATGTACAGCTAACATTTCTTTTTGATTGAGATGCAGGTGCATCTTTTTTGGGTTCCATTTGCCCTGAATGCACTGCCCTGCCATGTGAGCCCCCCATGCACAGTCTGATGTGTCTGTTGTTAGGGTTTGGGCAGCAGGGATAGAGTGAAAGGGAGTCCCTTGTTGTGGTAGCAGGCCTCTGCCCACCAAATGAACTCTGCCCTTAGACAACGAATAATAGGAATCATTGTTTCTAGGTCCTAAAAATGTTGACACCATAGAGTTTTTTTAGATACCACTGAAGTTCCCTCATATGCAGTCTTGCATATGGAATTAACAGAATGCAAGAGGCCATGAACCCCAGGGCTTGCAGGATTTTCCTTGCAGACAGCTGGGTTTTTGTGGCCAGTAATTTGAAGTACATTGTCAAATGAACTTGTTTCGCTGGAGTGAGGAATGCCATCTGGGAAGTTGTGTTCAAGCTTGCTCCCAGGAATACAATCTGTTGGCAGGGTAATAGGTGTGATTTCTAATCATTGATGGTGTACGCCAGTGAAGTTAGAAGTCTTTTTACAAATGCCAGGTGCTGTAATAGCAAGTCCTGACTCTCTGCCTGAATCAGGCAATCGTCCATGTATGGGTAAATCTGAATATTTCTCTGCCTGCAAAATGCAATGGCAGGAGCAAGGCACTTTGTCAATACCCTGGGCGCAGTAGATAAGCCAAAGTGAACTGCAGAGAACTGATAGTGCATGGAGCCTGCCCTGAAGTGTAGGAATTTTCTGCTGGATTCCCTTACTGGGATGTGCAGTACGCTTCTTTTAAGTCTAGAGTTGCCAGCCAGGCATCCTTGGCTAGCATAGGAAGATTGAATTTTGGAACCACCAGAAAGGTGTTGTGAATAGAAAGGTCCAGGATAGGATGCCAGGAGTTTTCTTTTCTGGGAACCAGGAACAGTCTTGAATAAAAACCTTGTCCCCTTATTTCTGCTGGGACAGGCTGAATAGCCCTGATACTGAGGAGAGACAGCACTTGTTTTTGGGCCTCCGCCCACTGGTTTGGGGGGAGGAAAGGCCATCCACTTGGGGGTGGGAGTGAGTAGAAGTGGAATCTGTATCCTAGGGAAACTGTTTAAAACCCATTTGTCTTGGGTAATGAGTTCCCAGTTTTTTGCATGCAGGGCGAGCTTTCCTCCTAAGGGACCAAGTAGTTGAGCAAGGCTTGGTAGAGTTAAGGATAAGTCATTGTACCATTTTTCCATAGGGGTGACTTACTACTCCCTGCTTTGGAAGTGGGGGACCCCCACTGCTTAGATCTGTGCATAGTCTGAGAGTGAAGTCTTGGTGGTCTGCTGCTCCTGGGTTTGGACTAAGAAGGGATGGAAGGGACTGGAAAGGACCAGTTCTTTGAAGGCCAATGCCTACTGAATCTAGGTGACTGTACTTGTAAGAAATCTTTAACAGCTTGCATAGATTTAGCTTTTTCCTCCATCCTTTTGAGGACGACTTCTGCTTTGTTGCCAAAAAGGCGCTCTTGGTGTAAGGGTGCATCCAGTAATTTAGCTTTAACATGATTTGGCAAGTTTTGTTCCTTCAGCCAAGCATACCTTTTAAGTAAACCCAGTGACAGCAGCCCTGCAAGATGCTTCTAAAGCATCAAAACCATATTGCAAAGTATGTTTACCTACTCTTGGTCAGCAGAATGCATTAACTCTTGTAAATCTGTGTGTTCAGCACAGTCAGGAATCAGCATCATTTTCTGTTTAATTAATTCCATAATATGCTGCTGATACTTTTTAACATATGAAACTGGCAATGTAAAGCCCTAATGGCTAAAGTAGCAGATGTATATACCTTCTTACTACATCTGTCTAAAGCTCTAGAATCCCTAGCAGAAGGGGTAAGACTTTTTGGCAGTAGTAGTCTTAATGCCTTTGGTCCTTGGGAAATGCTCTCTGGATCCGTAGTAAGAATCTTGAAAAGGAATTTGTGAGAGTCAGGTACTCTGTAGTATCTGTCAGGTTTCCTGGGAGCTGGAGGCAGTGTCTCTGGGGTAAAAGCTGGATTCCAAGAAAACATCATCTACAATCTCCAGAACTGGAGGGATAGCTAGAGGCTTGTGTTGAGGCAGGTTTAAAAAATCCCTCGGTCTCTTTTTGGACTGAGAATAGTCCTGGCTTTCCCAATGGAAATGCTCCCTAAGGGTAAGCAAGGTTTCACCAAAAGAAAAATCTTCTGGAGGGGAAGCAGAGGGAATGGAATCCTCTGCATCAGAATCCTCATAAGTAGATAAGGGTAAATCCTGGTAGTCAGATGGAACAGAGATATCAGATTCCTGATCAGAAGAATCAGAAAGAAAATCAGTTCTTGGTCTCAGAGGGGGAAGGCTGGCTTCCCCTAATTAAGGCAATAAGGTCTTCAGCCATTCTAATCATTTGTTTTTGAGGCATATGGGCCTGAGAATGCGCTTTGGTCGTCGGTTTTCTAGGCTTAGTGTGAGCTTTAGGCCTAAGGAATTCGGTATTCTTAGCTTGAAACGAAGTTGTTGGTTTGATATGAAAATCGGTATGCCTGAATACACCCTCAGAAGCTGGTGCCTGCACAGCGGCTCTGGACCCATCCAAGGTAGAGACATCAGCAGGTTCCATAGTCGAAGAAGCATCTTGCGGCATAAAGGACTCCAAATGGGTCTTACTAGAGGCCTGCGAATCTGTAGTAGCAGGTATCAGGGGCTGCAAAAGCACCTCACTGAGTACCGGCGGACTGGCGACTAGCTTAACGGAATTGGCAGCGGTTTTGGACCTATGCGGTCTGTCTCTGTCTTTATCCTTATGTTTTTTCGGAAGATCGGTAGTCAGATGGCTTAACAAAGCCATTTCGGAGTACTGAGATCAAGAACAAAAGTATTTAGCTACAAAAATAGCCCGACGACGAATAGTTCGGGTGTTGAACAAGGCACAAAACCGACAGCGAGGGACGTCGTGGTCTGGGCCTAAACAGGTGACTGAGTAAGAACGAAAATCTCTGTGAGGTATTTGCTTTCCACAGGCAAGACAATTGTTACATTTTTCTGACATCGGTTAGAGCAAGAAAAAAGGATCCCCAACGGGGTACTTATCTTTTTGAAGACTTCAGGTCTGAAACTCGAAAACGAAAATTTCAGGAGTCAGACTGGCACTTGCGAACTGATTCTGCTTCGGACACCGCACAGCAAGAAAGACTGATGTAATGGCGTAAGACGCATGTTTTATACCCCTGACGACCTGACGTCATTGAAGAAGCAACAGCATCCGACGCAAAAATCCGAAGACTCTGGTATTCAGGCCAGCTGAGGGCTACCTGCAGGCAGATAACCCAAATGTGATGACGCGAAAGAAGTTGTCGGTTTGTGTCGAATATTGGTAGCGCAAAGAACTTCCTTGGAAGCCGGTGCCTGCACAGCGGCTCTGGATCCATCCAAGGTAGAGACATCCGCAGGCTCTGTAGTCAAAGAAGAGTCTTGCGGCATTCCGGACTACGAAGGGGTCTTAGTAGCGGCCTGCGAATCCATAGAAATGGGCATCAGGGGCTGTGAAAGCGTCTCACCGAGAACCGGTGAGCTGGCGACTAGCTTAATGGAAGTGTCGTTGGCAGTTTTGAGTCTGTCTCTATCTTTATCCTTATGTTTTTTAGGAAGATCGGTAGTCGGTTGGCTTACTGAAGCCATTTCAGAATACAAGATCGAGAGCGAAAGTATTTAGCTACGATAAGGGCCCGATGACGTATAGTTCTGGCGTTGAACAAAGCACAAAACTGACAGCGAGGAACATTGTGGTCTGGGCCTAAACAGGTGACACAGGAAGAATGGAAATCTCCGTGTGGTATTTGCTTTCCACAGGCAAGACAATTGTTAACTTTTTCAGGCATCAGTTAGAGCAAGAAAAAAAGATCACCAACGGGGTACTTAGCTTTAGAAGACTTCAACTTCAATTCGGAAACAAAAACTCAGGTAGAAGCCGACCAGCACTCGTGCACATTGCTTCTGCTTCAGGCTCCTCGGCAAGAAAGACTGATGTAATGGCGTTGGCTGCCTGTTTTTATACCACTGACGACTTGACGTCACTCCTGGAGCGACAGCAACCGACACAGAAATACTAAACCTCTGGTATTCGGGCCAACTGAGGGCTACCTCTGGCAGGACAACCCAATTGTGATGACTGCAACAGTGAAACACGAAGAACATCAGTTGGATTCAAAACCAGAGAACAAAGTCACTGAATACTGAAAAACAGTTTAATAAATCTGTTAAGCTCTTTCATCAGGCAAAGCAGAATGAAACATTGCTCTGGTTTATATAGCATTCACAATCAAATCAAGTTACATCACTTTCTGCTGAAAATAAACTCATCTTTTACAATGCACTTACAAACACACTACCAAAATAAAATTACAAAATGTATACAAGTCTTGAAGAAAAGTTCTTTATGTTAGTCATATGTATATAGTAACGGTTTAAAATACATTAAACAGAGCAAACAGTACACATCGGTCACAATATGACCCTTCTCATTTTCAATACTGCCCCCATAGATATGTCATCATTTAAACCTGGAGGTCTGGTAGAATATCATAAACTTAGATTGGATGCTATTTTAGTTTTCCACTGGCCCTCTCTTGGGACAAAGGGAACATCTACTACAAAAAATAGAAAAAAAGTTGTCTCTTACCATAATGTTCCATCCGTGTTGTCGATCTTCATCCATTCTTGACTCCTGGAACTTTTGGGTATGGTTCCGATCCTTGGAACTCATCCAGTTGTTATATAGCCCGTGCCAGCCAAAAATCTCTCGAGCTACTGGTCTACCTGTAACGCCCCTCTCTACATTACCTCAGATCGAGTTTGCAAGCTCTCAGAAAGATTTCCTAACTGAGGTCAGAAGCCATGTCCAAGGTGCATCCTAACAAGGAAACCCACAAAGTACAGTTGTGTACACTTACCATAAATGTAGATGTTCGAGTGTATTCACTGTTGCAGTCATCACACTTGGGTTATCTGCCTGCAGGTAAGCCCTGAGTCGGCCCAAATACCAGAGTCTTGGGATTTCCTCGTCGGATGCTGTCACCTCTTCCATGACGTCAGGGATATAAAACATGCAGCCGATGCCATTGCATCAGTTTTTCTTGCCCCAGATGTCAGGAGCCCCCAAAATAGGAAGCAATTATGGTGTGGAACACCTCCAGTAAAAAGTAAATACCACTGCCATAAGATATGGCCAAAAAGAGGATAGGCAGAAAGAATAGAAAAGTCAGGGGGCTGGAGAGAGAGGGTAAACCAGGACTGCAACAGTGAATACACTCGAACATCTACATTTATGGTAGGTGTACACAACTGTACGATGTTCTTCGTGTTTCACTGTTGCAGTCATTACACTTGGGTTGATTCCCAAAGCTGAGGAAGGGTGGAGGCAGTCAAGAAGTATTGGGGCTGGCTATCAGGCCTTGTAAGACTGCTGTGGCAAATCCAGCTCTGGATTTAGAAAAAAATAGGTAAGTGGTAATGCTTGGTAAAGGTGTGTACAGAACTCCAAGATGCAGCTTCCAGGATGTCCCTGGTAGGGACTCCCCTGAGAAATGTTGTAGAGGTTGAGGTAGCCCTAGTGGAATGTGTTCTGATCCCCAGTGGGGTAGGTTTTCCATGGTGTTTGTAGCAGAAATGGATGCAGTCTGCTATCCATTTGGAAATGGTTTGCTTTGGAATGGCTTTGCCCTCTGTCCCTGTAGCAAAGCTGACTAGCAGCTGGTCAGATTTTCTGAAAGATTTAGTTCTGTTAAGGTAGAACCTGAGCTGTCTGTGCACGTCCAAGGAGTACAGAATCCTTTCCCCTTTATTCTGAGGATTAAGGAAAAAGGTTGGTAAATGGATAGATAAAGCCACACTGGATACCACCTTGGGCATAAATGATGGATTAAGTCCTGAGGGAAACCCTGTCAGCATGGAAAATAATGAAGGGTTCCACAGCCATTAGTGCGTGTAACTCAGACAATCTTCTTGCTGAAATGATGCCAGGAAGTAAAGCTGTTTTCCAAGACAGCAATTTTAACTCTGCTGCAGCAGCAGGCTCAAAAGGTGGAAGCGTGAGCTTCTCTGTACAAAGTTAAGGCCCCAGGCAGGGGTGGGAGCTCTCGTTAGGGGCCTTAAATTGTTAGCTCCTCTCAGGAACTGTTTGATGAGAGGGTGAGAAAATAGAGGTGGCTCAGTATTGTAATGAGCTGAGATGGCAGAGGCATGAATTTCAATAGACGAGAACGGTAGGCCTTTGTGGAGTAGCTCTGCTAGGTAATCCAGGATTTGAGGTAAGGTGGGCACAGCTGTGTCCTTTCCTTGAGAATGGCTCCAAGAACAATATCTTTTCTACTTTTCTGAATAAGATTTCCTAGTACTAGGCCTTCTGGCCTCAAGGATGACGTCCAGCACCTGTTTGCTGAGGGTTGCTGGTGGTATATTCAGGGGATAAGCCAGGCTGCAAGGTTCAGGGTTTGCAGCTGTAGATGCAAAATCTGTCCCTCCTGCTGGGACAGCAGGGAGGGGGGTCTGATGTAGGTGCCAGGGTGGCACTGCTGTCAGACTGTGCAGGAGTGGGTACCAGTGCTGATGTGGCCAGTCTGGGGCAATAAGGATCGTCCTTGGCTTGTCCTGTTTGATCTTGAGTAGTACTTTTGAGAGGAGGGGCAGAGGGGGAAAGGCTTAAATTGAGAAGTTTTCCCATGTAAAGGATAGGGCATCCACTTTCCACGCTTGGCTGTGGAGATTTCTGGTGCAAAATTTGCGCAATTGATTGTTTTGGGGGGAGGCAAAGAGGTCCACCTCTGGAATCCCTCACTTGTGGATTAGAAGTTTGAATAAGTTGGGTTCCAGCTTCCACTAGTGTGGGTCCAGTAGATTTCTGCTTAAGTCGTCTGCCAGTGAATTGTGTTTGCCTGGCAGGAATTGAGCTTGCATGTGCACTTGGTTGCTCAAGGCTGTGTTTCACAGGGCCATGGCTAATCTGCAGAGTGGGTAGGAATGAGTTCCCCCCCTGCTTGTTTATGTACCACATAACTGTGGTGTTGTCTGTCTTTATCAGGAGTTGTCCTGGAAGGATAAGGTTTTTGAAGGCTGTCAGAGGATTCTGTACAGCTAACATTTCTTTATGATTGATATGCATAGGAATTTGTCCTGGGCTCCATTTGCCTTGAATGCATTTGCCTGCCATGTGAGCCCCCCACGCATACTCTGATTCGTCTGTAATCAGGGTTTGGGCGGCGAGGGGTTGAGTGAAAGGAAGACCCTTGCTGTGGTTGCATGCCTCTGCCCACCAAAGGAACTCTGCCCTTAGACAAGGAATGATAGGAATCAGTGTTTCCATGTCCTAAGAATGTTGACACCAGAGACATTTTAAGTACCACTGAAGTTTCCTCATATGCAGTCTTGCATATGGAATTAGTAGAATGCATGAGGCCATGAACCCTATGGTTTGCAGTATTTTTCTTGCAGATAGCTGGGTTTTGGTGGCCATTAGTTTGAAGTAGTTTGTCAAATAAACCTGTTTTTCTGGGGTTAGGAATGCCATCTGGTAAGCTGTGTTCAAGGAATACAATCTTTTGACTGGGCACCAGTTGTGATTTCCTTTCGTTGATGGTGTACCCCAGAGAAGTTAGAAGTCTCTTTACAAATGCCAGTTGCTGAAGTAGCAATTTCTGACTTTCCGCCTGAATCAGGCAATCATCCAAGTATGGGTAAATTTGAATATTTGTCTGCCTCCAGTATGCAATGGCTGGAGCCAAGCACTTTGTGAATACCTTGGGTGCAGTAGATAAGCCAAAGGGAAGTGCAGAGAACTGACAGTGCATAGAGCCTGCCTTGAAATGTAGATATTTCCTGCAAGATTTCCTTACGCGGATGTGCAGATAAGCTTCTTTTAAGTCTACGGTGAGTAGCCAGGTGTGCTTGGCTAGCATATGAAGAAGCTGTTGCAGAGTCAGCATTTTGAATTTTGGGACCACCAAGAAGGTGTTGAGAATTGAGAGATCATTGATAGTGCACCAAGAGCCCTCTTTTCTGTGCACCAGGAACGGTCTGGAGTAGAAACCCTGTTCTCTTTGCTCTATTGGCACAGGTTGAATAGCCCTGATACTGACAAGAGAAAGTACTTGCTTTTGAGCCTCTGCCCACTGGTTTGGAGGAAGGTCTGGCAACCTGCTTGGGGTTGGCAGTGAGTGGAAGCAGAATCTGTATCCCTGGGATACAATGTTTAGGACCCATCGGTCCTGGGTAATGGACATCCAGTTTTTTGCATGCAGGGCGAGTTTTCCACCTAGGGGTGCAAGTACTTGGGGCTTGCTGGGAAGCAAGATAGACAAGTCATTGTGAACTTTTTCCATAAGGGGGTGGCTTACCACTCCCTGTTTTGGAGGAGGGAGCACTCCATTGTTTAGATCTCTGCATACCCTGAGACTGCAGTCTTAGTGGCCTGTTGCCCCTGGATTTGGACTGAGAATGCCTGGGAGGGACTGGAAAGGACCAGTTTTTAGAAGGTCAATGCCTACTGAATCTAGGTGGCTGCACCTGTAAGAAATCTTTAACAGTTTGCATAGATTTAGCTTTTTTCTCCATCTTTTTAAGAACAACTTCTGCTTTTGCGCCAAACAAACTTTCCTAGTTTAATAGAGCATCTAGTAACTTTGCTTTACTTTGATATCGTCTGGCAAGATTTGCTCCTTCAGCCAAGCATGCATTCTCAGTACAGACCCAGTGACAGCAGCCCAGCAAGATGCTTCTAAGGCATCAAAACCATACTGCAAAGTATGTTTACTAACTTGGTTGGCAGAATGCATTAACTCTTGTAAATCTTTATTTTCTGTACAATCTGGAAGCAACAACATTTTTTGTTTAATTAGTTCCATAATATGCTGCTGGTACTTCAACATGTGAAACTGACAATTCAAAGCCCTGATGGCAAGAGTTGCAGAAGTATATACCTTCTTACCCCATCTGTCAAAAGCTCTAGAATCCCTGTCCGAAGAGGTAGGGTTTTTGGCTGTAGTAGCCTTGATGCCTTTAGGTCCCTGGGAAATAGTCTCTGGATCCGCAGTGGGATTCTTAAAGAAAAATTTGTGAGAGTCAGGTACTCTGTAGTACCTGCCAAGCTTTCTAGGAGCTGATGGAAAAGTATCAGGACTAAGACTGGATTCCATGAAGACATCATTTACAATGTCTAGGACAGGAGGTATAGCTAGAGGCCTGTGCTGAGGCAAGTCTAAAAATTCTCTGAGTCTCTTTTTGGACTGAGGGTAGTCCTGGCATTCCCAGTGTAAATGCTCTCTTAAAGTATGCAAGGTTTCACCAAAAGAAAAGCTCTCTGGAGGGGAGGCAGAGGGTATGGAATCCTCTGCATCTGAATCCTCATAGGTAGACAAGGGTATGTCCTGGTAATCAGAGGTATCAGAGTCATCAGACTCATGGTCTGTAGAATCAGAAGGAAAATCAATTCTTTGTCTTTTAGAGGGGGAAGGCTGGATTCCCCTAATTAAAGTTATAAGGTCTTCAGCCATTCTAAGCATTTGTTTCTGTGGCAAGGGGACTTGAGCATGTGCTTTGGTAGTCGGTTTTCTAGGCATAGTGCGAACTCTGGGCCTGAGAAACTCGGTAGTTTTAGTAAAAAACGAAGCTGTCGGTTTAATGCGAACATCAGAAAGTCATAATACACCCTCAGAAGCCGGTGCCTGCACAGCTGCTCCAGACTCATCCAAGGTAGAGACATCTGCAGGTTCCATAGTCGAAGAAGCATCTCGCGGCATACTGAACTCTGAATAGGTCTCAGCAGAGGTCTGCGAAACTGGAGAAGTGGGTATCAGGGGCTGCAAAGGCACCTCACTGAGTACCGGCGGACTGGCGACTAGCTTAACGGAAGTGTCATCAGCAGTTTTGGACCTATGCGGTCTGTCTCTGCCTTTATCCTTACGTTTTTTGAAAGATCGGTAATCGGATGGCTTACCGAAGCCATTTCAGAATACGGAGATCGAGAGCGAAAGAATTTAGTGACAAAGACAGCCCGATGACGAATGGAAAGGGCATTAAACAAGGCACAAAACTGACAGCGCGAGAAGTCGTGGTCTGGGCCTAAACAGATGACGCAGTAAGAATGAAAATCTCTGTGAGGTATTTGCTTTCTACAGGCAAGACAATTTTTTACTTTTTCTGACATTGGTTAGAGCAAGAAAAAAGCATCCCCAACGGGGTACTTAGCTTTAGAAGACTTCAGGACTATGAACTAAAAAATGAAAATTTCAGGTAGCGGCCGACCGGCACTTATGAACTGCTTGTGCTTTGGGCTCCTCCTCGGCAAGAAAGACTGATGTAATGGCATCAGCTGCCTGTTTTTATGCCCTTGATGACCTGACGTCATAGAAGAGGCGACAGCATCCGACACAGAAATATTAACACTCTGGTATTTGGGCCGACTGAGGGTTACCTGCAGGCAGATAACCCAAGTGTGATGACTGCAACAGTGAAACATGAAGAACATCTATACTTGGCACCGACGACAGAAAGGTAGTTGGTGCAGAGATCATTGGAACCTGTGATGTTGGAGCTGATTCCTCTAAAGCCTACAAAGAGGTCAGAGGAGGAGAACAAGAAGGGGTCATAGAAGAAAAAAAACCTGCACCAGAAGGAAGAGGGGGTTGAGAAGATGGGAAAAGACCCCTGGCTGTGAGAATCTGATCCACCAAACCTAACAACATGAAGTTCCGAGAGGCTCCTGGTGAAGTGAACAGAAAATGCAGAAGGGGACTCGGGAGTTGCCCCAAAAATGGGTCAATGGAAGGGGAATAGGTAGTCCTGGGCTGTACATGAAAATCAATCTTCGGCACCATCTGCAGGGCCATAGGAGATATTGGCGTGGACACAATCGGTGCCGATGCTGGAACCACAGACAATGTAGAAGTGGTAGGAGCCATAATCTGTGTGGGTCTCATAGTCGACATCAACATATTAGTTGAGACAATCAGTGCCGATGTCGGGACTGTAGACAATACAGAAGTGGTAGGAGCCTTAATTTGTGTGGGAGTCGTAGTCAGTGTCGAAAGCACTGGTAAGGTTGTTGGTGCCGAAGTTTCACTCCATCCCATCAGTTTTGGAAACTTAGGTCTTGGTTCCAAAGAAGAACCTGCATGTTTGTGTTTCTTTACAGTTTATGCCGAGGGAGATGGCACAAAGTGGGTAGTTTTGGTACTAGAAGCTGGAGGAGACTGTTTGGTCTTGGACAAGGCTTCTTCAAAAGGGGCCTTAAGCCCTTTGAGAATCAGTTTACTTTTACATTTACATTCTATCAGGGCTCTATGACTGAAACCCTGGCAGACTGTACAGTCAACACTTAAAAGTGGCACACCCATACAATAAACGCAGAGATCCTGACCGTCAGAGTTCGGCATTTTCCTGCCACACTCTTTACATTGTTTAAAACCTGAAGGAGAACTTTTTGGTTTATCTGCCATCATCCTAAATAAAAACGAGGAGAGGCAGAAGAAAAATAGGAAAGGAAAGAAGAAAAGATTTCAAACCACACAATCACACCAGGGGAAAACTACCAGCAATGGTAGATAGAGAGATTACCTAACAGTAAGGGGAGGGAGGAAACTACCAACGATGGTAGTGGAATCAGCAATGGTAAAAGGATACACACAGACTTCTCTTAATGGGTAAGACCAGGAAAAGGGTTTTCCAGCTCAACATCTTTCTCAAGATTCGTTCCTGTCAAATGTCGTCTCTTCAGATTTATTTTTTTCCCCTTCTACCCTAGGCCTTTCTGATCCGTCAGGATCTCAAGGATGCCTATCTTCATACATTGGAACTTTCCTCTCCGGGCCTCCACTGAAAATGGACATCAATCCAGTTGGACTATCCAGGTCAACAAATGTAAAATAAAAATAAAAATAAAAAAAAGAAGTTAAAAATCAAGAAAAAAAAAGGAATATTTTACTTAGCTCTGAGAAAAGAATCAGCTGATGCGTCTTAGCAGTAAGATCTGGGGTAATGTAGAGAGGGGAATTATGGGTAGACCAGTAACTTTACAGATTTTTGGCTGGCACAAGCTATGTAACAGCCAGATCGGTTCAGAGTATCGGAACCATACCCAAGAGTTCCAAAAGTCGAGAATGGATGAAGATTGATAACATCAGATGTATTGTTTTCACATGCCTTAGTATGTTTATGTAAAAGGCACTAGTGTCTACTTTTCAATATCATATAAATGCTCATACACTCCCCTTTTTAAATAACCTTTCAGTTTTCCCAACATACAACTGTAGAATTATTTTTACTGTCCAACATACTGCCATTTGGTCAACTTTTATTTGTTCTGCATTAGTAATGTAAATGCACTGCTTACATGACCCACATTTACATGTCCCGAAAGGTAATTTTTTGACCCCTTTTAAATACAATACTGAGGGCTCTGAAAAAACTCGCAACATACTGGGTAATTTTGCCTGTCTTAGAATCATGGGATAGGTTTAGCAAATCCTGTACATTGAAATATACACAAGACTCTAAGACAGGAAAAATCATGCTAAAATATTGGGACATATTTTCAAAATTGCCCGATATGTTGAGAGTTTTTTCATAGCCCTCCCTCAACATTTGTATTTAAAAGGGGTCAATATCTGAAAGAAATTCTTGAAAAAAAAAGGGGGGGGGGACATATTTCCAGAAGATTAGAAACACAACACTGGGGTTTCCGGGCTACTAGGATGGCATCCTTAATCATCTCCACAGGGGGTATAATTTGGTAATCTTCCACCTCCTCAATCACAGCTTAAACATTTAGCTCCTTTTAAGGGGGAAGAATGAGAGGGGCAATTGTCAGCCCATAAACTGTCTTATGAACACTACTGTCACTCCAAAAGACAGACTTTATTGAAAAGGGGACTGTAGGCTTAAGACTCTGGGAAGACTGTCTCTCTCAAGAGATAAACACATCCAGAGCCTCATGCTCTTCAAAGTAACATGAAACAGAGGGATTACTCTACCCAACTCTGGGCAAATCCACATATTCATTCTCACACAGGGGTGTGCCAAATACTGAGCTACAAAGAATATGGCTCCCAGGAGTATGCTGACAAAGAAAGCACACTGAGGTGTGAGTGGCCTATCGTATGGCTTAAGCATTTGCATCAGACAATGTTTCCTAGGAGTACATTCCCACATCTGCAAATTAACTTCTCACCATCTGGCAACTGTCTGCCCGATACCAAAGTTAGAAACTGAAAAATCTTTCTTTGGGAAGATTTAGCAGACACCCCTAAGTGGGTGGTTTAACTCTGCTGAGCCTGTGAAGGGAAAGGGGGAAACTGGGGGACACAGAACGTAAGATGAAGTCCCAGTCTCGCAAACCTCTTAACATTTACGGTGAGGAGGTCTAAGAAACCAATCCCTAATATTAAGCTGACTGGCAGTTTCGAAGAAATTAACAAGCCTGCAATTTGAAATTCATCTCCAACAAAGTGGGAGCCAAGGGTTTGATTCCTTGGGATTTCCCTCTAAAACTGTGGATGAGTGCAAGCTCTAACCTCTCTAGACAGGTGAGATCAGGACTTGCATGGACCAGGTGTCCATTTTGGAACACTTACCACCACAGGAGGGCTAAGTTATAACCTACCACTGAAATTTTGGTCCTCATAACAACGGACTAGCTGAAACCTGGGGCAGCATGAGGAAACGCCTGCTAACAGGACTGTGCAACTGTCACCATCCTCCCAGTAATGAGGCAGGCTAGGAGTTTCTCTCTCAAGTGAGTGGAGGGGCAAGGATGAACTGGCACTTACAGCAATGCTTTACACTGTGCTTCTACTTTACATGGTTCAGGTCATGCCAGTGAAAGACTAAGCGGGTAATCGGACACAAACAAATGCAATAAACCTTCTTCCAGGAAAAGTATGTGGGAACTTTTTTACAAGTATGACGACAGAGTTCTAAACTGTTCCAAGAACTGGAGAGCTCAGGGGCTAGGCTCACTTATGGAGTCAGCAAACCATTATAAAGTGTGCCTACACTAGTTGCATGCATACCAAATGAGGAATCCTTGGGGAAAAATGTGCTTAACTGTGACTGGTTGACAGGAAGAATCAAAATACTAAACCATCAAAGTCATCAATTAATTTATATCACTTAGATAGAAGTCCTACTCAATCACTCCTATGAAACCCTGAAAATGCAAACATAAAGCTTTTAGACACTTGTATTCTGCAACGAGATGGTATTATCTAACTTTTTTTTTTTATTTTGTAGTTAAGCTGGGAGATCAGTATCATGTAAATATAACGGCAGGGCAAATTACTAATTTATTTTACATTATCAGCAAGACAAATACTGCAGAGTTGACGTACATCAAAGCACAGGTGTAATGGGAGATGTAAATACAGCCAGAAGGTTCTACTCACCCCCCCCCAAAAAAAAGCTGTGAATATGCAAACTTAAGTTTAGACACTTGTGCACTGCAGCAAGATGACATACCTCTTGTTTTTTGTTTTGAAGCTAAGCTGTGGGATTAATACTGTGTAAATGCAATGGCAGAGCAAATCACTAATGTACTTTACGTTATCAGCAAGATAAACACTGCAGGGATGACGTATGTCAAAGCACAGGTATAAAGGTAGATGCAAATAAATAGTCATATTACAGACAATATTCCAGTCTCCTGTTTTACTTCGAATGCCCACACTTCCAAAATCAACATGTTACTGAATTCTTACCTATCATCATGTGAATATTTTCAGGTTCAAGACCATTTAGAAATTTTCTTCTTAAACTCATGCCTTCAAAATCAACAAAGATCCTTCGCAGCACTTCAAAACCATTTTCAGGTACAATCTGGTAAGAAAAATACACATACTTTTTTTTATTAGAGATTTGTTATGTCCAACTACACCTCCTAAGTGTGAAACAAAATTTATTATAAATCCTGACACCACTCCTAACTCAGAGAAAAGATGCAGTAAAAATGAACAGAATCTAAGATTAAACATAACACAGTGCAACAAATAAAAATAAATAAATAAAAAATAAAAATAAATACAAGGAAGACTTTTAATTTGACGTGAAATGCTTCCCTAAGACATACAATCAACCCAAAGCTCAAGCTCAAACTTGCATGGCATCCAGGAGATAAAATAGGCTCTGTCCGGTCTGCTGAAAGCACAAGGCTTCATCAGTCAAACAAGATCAGACAACAATTTCTTAATTTGTTTGTGCTTAGAACAGGATGTGGTGCTCTGCCCACTCAGCATTGAGGGCAATGACTGTTCAAAGTGCTTCTATATTGTACATTGTATGGTATTGGTGTTACTCAAGAAAAAAAGCACATTATCAAATGCATTCAGTAGACTGATTCAGCTCTGTAAATCAGTAAATAATTAAACTTTTAATGTGTTCTGAAATTAATAAATAAGCAAATACATTAAACCAAACTAGCTTGTCAGTGCCAGTCCATCTTCAGCTACTTATGTGGCACCTGGCATCTCAGGCACAGCAATGCTAGCAAAAATAAGTAACAGGTGACCAAGGAGACACTAGGTAGGCAAATATTGACCTTCTCTCCCAACAAGATTACCATCATATCATAGGTTCACAGGCGTTTACTAGGCTAACGACCACAGAGGTCTTTTTAAGACTAGCCATGCATCCCAAATCTCTGAAAAGCTCTGGTATCCTTGAGAAGTGTAAGCAGGGGCTTGGCAGATGAAACATTTACAAGCAGGGGTTTGGGAAATGAACCATTTACAGGTTGCCTGTCTAAATGAGAGACAGGTGCCAAGCCAGTTGTAAGATTAGATATGATGGTACTTAACCGTAGTTAGCTGGCAACACTGTATGCCATGAGACTGAGAAATGAGAAGTCTTCAATAGGTGTCAGTCTTTCCCTTATGAACCAAGTCTTAGCATGAATTTCTCCAAACAATGTATTCAATTAATAAGGTTTTACTAGATGCTCACAATATCCGAAATACTGTTTTCATTAACAGTTCTGATAAACAATTCAAGTTGCTGTACATCATTCTGATTGTCCAGAACAATGTAAACTGACAGTCTCTAGATGACCTGTTTTCTGTACTCATGCTTGAATGTTAGACATCTTCTCTGAAGTAACAGGTCGAGTGGACTTACTAACATGACCTGTCTGCTATCCTGAACACAGCATATTATATTCTCTTTTTCAGTAATTTTCCTCTATTGACTATATCCACACCTAATCCTTGATCCTTAGGCTATGTCTTGTTTTTAGCTCAACTTATCTCTTGATTACTCTCTGCAATATTCCCTTGACAAACTGTTATTTCAGCAAGGTCAACATTCAGTGAAAGATTCTTTGTTTCTGCTTTCTAAAATGGATGCATAAACGAAACACCATTTCTAGCTTATTTTATTCTTTTAGCCTGTCTAATGTCTGTAAAATGAAAAACTCTGATCTAATACCAGTTATGAATTTCCTGTTTCCATCTAACTGTCCAAGTTGCACTTGAATTGGGTTAGGGGGGACATGGATCGGGAGCCTGTTCTAGAGATGGGGTAGTCTCTAGGATACATATTTCTCTCTCCAGCATGTCTTATTTATATCACAAGCAAGGTTTAAGTCTAGCACAGGTAATTCTGGTGCTGTTAATTTTGTGGATATGCAGGAGGTTCACCAGAGTGGGTCTGACAATGCCCTGTATGCCAGGCATAGATCTCCCCTCAATAGTTTGTAGGATACAGAATACAGGGCCAGGGCCTTGAGGCTGTCTGCATGGGACATTTTACTGACACCCTGCATTACTTTAGTGAGGAACCTCTGTGGACATTCCATCTGTTGGATATACCTGGTTAGGTATGTACCAAAGGGGGCACTATACTCTATGATAGGTCTGATGAATGCCAAATACAGTGGAACAAGGGCTTCCTAGACCTAGGTGCCATAGTTTTATTTATAAGTTGTGCAACATAGAATGATTTCCCCATTACTGTAGACATATGATGGTCAAAGGCTATATATTACTGTCTGTGTGTGTCCCAAAGTCCCTGACTACTGGGTCACCTCTAAGGAGTGTGTTGTCAATGGGATATTTACTGGGGGGCAGATGACTTCCCAAAGGATACTATTATGCATTTCTTGGCATTTAGTTCTAGTCCATGGATCTGACACCAGTTATTTGTCTGTGTCAGTCATTCTTGAAGAACATTTGTGTGGGTCTGGCATTCAATGACAGCTCCTAATTTGCAATCATCTGCAATTTAGTCAGCCAGAGATCACCAATATTAGCCTTGACTTCAGAGAAGGAAATGCCAAAAAGAAGTGGTCCAAGGACCAATCCTTAAGGGATTCCACATGTGACTGGCCTTTTTCTAGTGGTGGACTCGCCAATGATAACTACCTGGGTCCTATCTATGAGCCAGCTGGCTATCCACTGGGTGACATACAGGTCTTTACCTAACCTCAAGTTTGTCAACAACGCCTGAGTGGGGTATTGTGTCAAATGCCTTGGCTTGGTCAAAGCAGGCAGTGTGAACCATTTTGCCCTCATCCATTGCTTTGGTGACCTTCTCAAAGAAGTCCACCAAGTTGAGTAGGCATGACCTGCCCTTGATGAAACCAAAATGGGTTGGGTCCAGTGACTGGAGGTTTACTATGTCATTATTGATCATTTCGATGATAATTATTTCCATGGCTTTGCATATAAGACTAGTGAGACTTGAGTTTGCAGTGATGACCCACCTCTGTGCAGAGGGATGACTGCTGCTGTTCTCCATTAATGAGGCATGAAGCTTGTTTGGAGACTACAGTTAAATGCAATTTCAGAGGGCCTAAGACGTCATGTTTCTTGCTATTTAGAAGGCACCCTGGGATACTGTCTGGGCCCAGTGCTGAAGTGCTCTTGGCCTTAGTGAGAGCATTAAGGACCTGTTCCCCTGTGACAGCAGGAGTTGTTGTATTTGATGGTATTTCCTGAGGGAAGGTATCCCTTTACTTTGCAACATGGGGGTTGCTTCCTAACAGAGAATTACATATATTATGCATTTCCTATGCAGTTGCAGACCTACACAAATTAAGAGGTCTACTAGACCACAGCAGTTGAAGCACAGATGTTGACCATGGAATAACAGCTCATGCCTACTGCTGATGGACCACCACCAGAAGCCACAGGAAAAGAAAAAACATTTAGGAGCAAGTCAAATCAAAAGCTACATTCAGTAATTTGTACACCTAGCCTAATAAAAGAAATGCAATACCCACTTGAGGGATAGACTGCTATGATGAGTACAGAAAACAAAATGATATAACCTGATGTAATTTAAATTACAAAAAAGTATTAAACAGTGACAGCTGTAAAAATCTCTAAACCAATTAATACACACATCGCATTTATATGAATGTTTCACCTTTGCAGCTGTAGTTTTCACAATAATAAAAACACTCCCTCTGTTATAAAAGGCTTGTAAAAGACAATATGACCTAAAATGACTACAAAAAACGTGGCTAGGACTTGTTACACCAGATCCAGTTTTCTACAATGTAAAAATGTGTGTAGTTAGGTCATTTGTAAACAATAAAATTTTGCTAACACACTTGGGATTTATGGTTTACACCAGATCCAGTTTTCTACAATGTAAAAATGTGTGTAGTTAGGGCATTTGTAAACAATATAATTTTGCTAACACACTTGGGATTTATGGTTTACACCAGATCCAGTTTTCTACAATGTAAAAATTTGTGTAGTTAGGGCATTTGTAAACAATATAATTTTGCTAACACACTTGGGATTTATGGTTTACACCAGATCCAGTTTTCTACAATGTAAAAATGTGTGTAGTTAGGGCATTTGTAAACAATATAATTTTGCTAACACACTTGGGATTTATGGTTTACATATCCCACACAGTGATGCAGAGCAGACACCTAATTAGGATATTAAGTCTCAAGTAAGCACTGCACTCTGCTCTACAATAAAACAAGAGGACTTGCTTCAAAGTATGCATGCAGTGACCATATAGGTAAGAATTACTTTGAATTCTGTGCACCTTCCTGGTACAAGATCCAAGAATACAGATGAAGCCTATACAGAGTCCCTCAATTATCAATTATCAGTAACTCAGGAAAGGAAAACTGGCCAGCTTGCTTTATTTCAAGCCCAAACACAATCATGACAAAGAAAAGGAAAAGAAAATCAAAAATCCACATGGCAGATTTGGCTTCCTTTTATATACATAGAGGAGCTCGCGGCCTGCTTCTTCAGTTAATCTCATTGCCCCAAATACTCTCTTCCAATCTGTCACTTTCGTCTTAATTTTATTAATACCTTGGGCATAGGGCAAAATTATTTGTTTACGTAAATTTATGGCCACACCCCCTTTTTTTGCTGTTCATCACTTTTTTTTTTTTAAAGGATCAAACAGGATGGGTTTTAAATCCAAGGCTTGCCTCCTCAAAATGTCTTCTCAAATGAGGAGAACGTTGCACTGTCAAAAGGGCTAGGTGCTGTGGCAGTAGGAAAGGTTTCCAATTTGTCATAGTGAGTGTCCATGATGCTGCGGCAAGTTAAATCAAAGGGCAAGGATGTTAGCTGAAAAGGCAACACCCCCCTCCGCAAGAAACCTCAGATTGCCAGTGTATACTGGGATGTGAAAGTAAGCATATCTATGAGTGCTAGGGTTATGGACAATCTGGGGTTGAGGTGGGGAAAGAGATGGGAGGGAGGCTGTTGTAGTCCTCAGGGCCTTGTTGCTCCGCCACCCCTATGATTTTCCTCTATTTTTTGCTGCCACTGACTCTTTTGGAAGACCTTTCTACCTTTGGGATGTTTCCTTTTTTCCTGACTTCTACAGGATGGTCTCTGTTTAGGGTGGTAATTCCTTTTGTATTTTGATGATTAGGACATAACGTGTTTCACAAATTCCATGTTCTTCTTACCATTCAGATGAAGAGTAAGATCATGATGGTATTTGTGAACAGGGCGTATAGGTACTTCACAAATTTCATGTTGTTCTTATCCTCCATCTGAAATCAGAACAGAAGCTCCCTACTCAATGGGGCATTGAACAGCTGTATATCTACATCTTCAGATAGGGACTGTGTGCTCAACCAAGAAAACATTCTAAACTCCTACCCCATAGCAGTGACCTTAGATATTGCATCTACAGCATCATACCCACATTACATAGCACACACTCCCAAATGCAATGAGGTCTGAACTTGAAGCAAGGTAGCTATCATAGTTTTGTCCTGTACTCCTCCATAACTTTCCAACAGCTGCTTGAAGACGTGTTAATGTTATTTAATAAACACAGGTCTGGCAAATAAGAGATCTGAAGGTCAAGATGTTGAAGCATACACAATTCTGTCGTATCTACCTGCCTAATAATCTTTTTTTCCTTACTCCTTGGGAGTGTAGTGCACCTGAAATCAGCCTTAGCAGATTCCAGGGACTCTGTTGGTTTGTAAACCTAGTCAGGTCTCGGGGCAGGGGGTTGAGAGTCTGGGCTCAATCTAGTAGTGTCAAAAACATACAGAATATTATATTTATAAAGTAGCAGAAAGTATTCTAAGAAATAAGCAAACACAAGAATGAAGAAAGGATATTTTACCAATAGGAATGAATGCAAGTAGGGTACAGTACAGGCAAGAAGGAGGTGGAATTTACTGGAGAAAACTGACAAAACAATCGATGTATTGGGAGCAAATAACTAAACAGAGAAAGGCAAGAGAATGGGATGAGGCTGAGAAGATATTTAGACTAAAGGAAAGAGACTGTCTTCCCTAACAGGGACCAATAGTGTATGGGTAAAGAGAAAGGGATAGGAGATTCCTAAGTGGAAAACCAGCTCTGGCAGAGGTTTTGTTTAAATTTCTAACAGAAGCAGCTGTTAAAAATGGATAATTAGTAGGGCATATAAAACATTACACAACAACGACATTAATCAATCAGAGGAGGTAAGAAAGAGAGACTGAAAAAGCACTTTACAGGGGAACAAGTGGAGGACATGTGCATGGCTTTCAAAAATGCAACAAAGTCCAGAAGGTTTGGGATCTTTGCTTAGAAGTGTTAGCTTAGATTTTTTTTTTTTATATGTATACACCAAACAGATTTCAAAGAATTTTCGTAAGGTAGACAGCATATGTATTTGAAGTACTGAATACTATAAAAGTATTGAAGAGGGATCTTTAGAAAAGGGAAGGAGCAGATTACATAGAAACAAATGGAAAATGGGGTAACAACAGATGCAGAATAATGTTTAGGAAGAGGAATGAAGCTTAAGAGAAGGCAGGAATTCAGCAATTTAGTTAATTGTGGACCGATGATAATTATAAAGAAAAAAAAGACAAGTGATAGACAATGTATGCAAAATGAAAAAATGTTAATATCGTTTGTTTTCATGTGTGTTAATGTATGTTTGCCTACAAAATACAGGAGGGCTTAACGGATTGAAGGAATAGCTACTGTGTTGGGGCCACACCCCTGAAATTTTATGGACCTTTTCAGAAGAATGAGGTCAAAGCACTTGCAACTGACAATGGTCTCTAAAGGACATCAGTATCTCCAAAGGGCAGGCCCTTTAATAGAAAGTAAGAGGACAAAGAAGAGAAAATAAGAAGCTATGTACTTACCATAATGTTCTATGTTTGTTGTCCATCTCGACTACATTCTTGCAGGTTGGGTTCAGAGCTGTTCACAGCTCCGACTCGGCCGAATACTAAAGCTCGAGAGCTTCTTCTAGCTTGAGGCTAACCCCTTTCCCATGATGCTCTGGCCCACATACCCAGATTTTGTTTGCAAGCGAAAGATTAGACTAACCCCAAAAAACACAGCAGAAATATATCTACATACAAATACAGATGTTTGGTATGAGACAAAAACACCCAGAGACTCCAAATCATTGTAACTATGTACATAAGAATAGACTTGTCCACCCGTTCCTCCAGGAACGCAGGATGGGGGTAGGAGGGTGGGACGCAGGAATGTAGGTGAGATGGAGAACAAACATAGAACGTTATGGTAAGTACATAAGTTCTTAATGTTATATTGTCCTATCTCGCCGTAATTCTTGCAGGTTGGGACAGCATCCCTAGCACCTTAATCACAGGGTGGCTCAGGAGAAAATACTCTAATACAGTGGATCCAAAGGAAGACCTGTTCCAAGAGGCCACATCTAATTTATAATGAGGGATTGAGGTCTCATACATGTGGCAGCTGCACAAATAGAGTCTTATAGGAAGTCTGGCCTGAAAGGCCAAGGATGTAGAGACTGCTCTTGTGGAATGTCCTTTTATCTTCTCAGGTAGTTGTTTATTATTCTTACTGTAAGAGAAAGAAATGCAATCAGTCAGCCATTTTGACAACGTTACTTTGGAAACTGGTAACCCTTTCTTTCTGTCAGAAAAGGACACAAAAAGCTGATCAGATTTCCTGAGGGCTTTTGTTCTATGCAGATAATAGCATAGCTGCCTATGTACATTCAACTGGTGCAATTTATATTCTACCTTGTTGCTGTAGTTTGGAAAAAAACAAAGGCAATTCAATGGATTGGTTTATATTATTATCTGAACAAACTTTTGGAACAATGGATTAGTTCTCAAGGATACCCTATCCTTGTGGAAAATGATACAAGGGAAACAAATAGAATGAGCTTCTAATTCCGATACCAGTCTGGCAGAGGTTATGGCTACTAAAAAGAGAGTCTTCCACGACAAACTTCAAATCACAAGATGATGCGGGTTCAAAGGGTGGTGAAATCAATGAGTTTAGAACAAGACTTAGGTCCCAAGAGACTGAGGGCTCTTTGATCAGGGGTCTGAGTAAAAAAGTGCCTTTAAGGAAAGCTTTACATAACCTATGAGACATACTGGGAACTCCCATTTCCCCAGTATGGAAATTAGAAATGGCCGCCAACTGAACTCTGACTGTCGCCACTGCAGCTCCTTCATCAAAGAGTTTGGAAAGAAATTGTAGGACAGCGGTAATAGGAGCTGTAAAAGGTTCTATGTTCTGCCCCGCAGCCCAGCATGAAAATCTTTTCCAGTTACTGGAATACAATCTCCTTGTGGATGGTTTATGGGAAGAGGTAAGAATATGACTTACTGCAGGTGGAAAAGAATAACACCTGGCTAAGCGTGGAATTGGAGCAGGCATACTGTCAACTTGAAGGCTTGGACATACGGATGGAACTTCCCCAAAGAATGGGTCAGGAGGTCTGGAATTGGATCCAAGGTTCTTCAGGCAGATGGGTCAGAAGAAAGGGGAACCAGACTTGTTGAGGCCAGTAAGGAGCACGTAGGATCATAGTGCTTCTCAATGAGCTGGCTTTCTGCAGTACTTTGGGAATTAGATGAAAGGGGGGAAAAGCATAGAGCAGTCCCTGGGGGCCAATCGTGAACCAGTGCATCCCTTGCTGACTTGACCAGAGGAGGAATGATGGCAAAGTAGTTGCTGCATTTGGGATTCATGGAAGTGGCGAAAAGGTTGCAGCAAGGCTGGCCCCATTTTTGAAAGATCTCTTCCACGATCTCTGCTTTGAGGGACCACTCGTGAGGCAACAGAATAGGTCTGCTGAGTTCGTCTGCTATCATGCTGGATTTCCCCGGGATGTGCATTGCTATCGGAAAGAGCTGAGTAGTGATCGCCCACTGCCAAACTCGTTGTGCCTCCCGACATAGTGGGTAGGATTCGGTTCTTCCCTGCTTGTTGTACCACACTACTGACATATTGTCTGTCTAAACTGCAACTCTCTCTGTCGGTAGAGAGTCCTAAAATGCTTGCAATGCATAGAGCACCGCTCTCATCTCCAGAACATTGCTGTGCAAGTGACTTTCGTATTCTTACCATAGGTCTTGGACTGTCACCACCAGATAATGCTCCCCCCACCCAATCTGGGATGCGTCCGTGGTCAGTACTGTATTGGGTTGAAGGAGGACAAGGGGTAGACCCTGATACAACTGGTCCATCTGCAGCCACCAAAGGAGATCTTTTCTGCAAGAATCCGTGATGATAATCTGATGTGAAAGAAGAACATCTTGCACTGTCCACTGAGCAAACAGCAGCCACTGTAGAACCCTCATGTGTAGTCGTGCTAGGGGAACTAGAAGAATAGCTGCTGCCATGGTACCCAGAACTCGCAGCACATATCTGTCCTGAACTTTTTTCTCTGACATCAAAATCCTGATTTGCTAATGAAGGGACTGTATTCTGTCTGGGGTAAGTTTTGCAGTCATATTTCTTGAATCCAGTTCTGCACCTAAGAAGGTAAAATGCTGAGACGGTGACAAGGCAGACTTTTTTAAAGTTTACTGTGATGCCTAGTATGGTGCACAGTGACATTGTTTCATCTCTTGCTCAGAGTAGCAGATGCTTGGTGGTGGCGGATAGGAGCCAGTCATCTAGATATGGAAACGCACGAAATCCCTGACATCTCAAGTGAGCCTTGACCACTGCCATGTATTTGGTGACCACTCTGGGGGCTGCAGTGAAACCAAAGACCAGGGCTCGAAATTGGTAATGACTGGCTCCCAGCCGAAAGCGCAAGTGTCTCCTGGACCGCCTGTCCATCTTTATATGGTAGTACGCATCCTGGAGATATATTGAGCACATCCAATTGTCTTTCCCTATAAACAGGAATATTGACTGCAGAGTTACTATCCAGAACTCTGACTTCTTCACTGCTTTGTTTAGCTTGCTGAGATCTAGAATGGATCTCCAGTCCCTTCTTTTTTGGAACTAAAAAGAATCTCGAGTAAGTTCCGGATCCCATTTGGTCTGCGGGGACCTCTTGGATGACCCTTTTTTCTAGCAACGAGAGTATCTCTTGTGTTGCACAGTCCTTTTGACCGGGTGGAACATCTGGTAAGGACTTGTTTACTGGAGGGGGAATGGAAAATAGTATGCAATAGCCTCTGGATATAATTGTTTGTACCCATTTGTCTTGGGAGATTTCATGCCAGGCGTTTGGGTACAGTGACAATCGACCTCCGACTGCCCCCAGAGAAGAGCAGATGGGCCTTCTTTCAGGAGCGCTGGAAGGGCCTGTCAGAGAATGAATCTCTGTCACCCTTATTTTGTGGACCCCCCCCCTGCCGCGAGGTCGGTGTCTTCCATTATAACTCCCCCACCCCTGCGGTAAGAGTTACCACATGCATCAGAGACACCTTTTTGGGACTTGCAGAACCACATCTTCCCGCCCTTTTGACCTTTGGGCTAAGGTCTAGACGGGGCAGAGAAACGGACTTCAATGGCAGATAAGGTCTTCCCGCCCTGCTCGCACCTGGTCAAAGTTTCTTTCACCTTTGGTCCAAAAAGGGATGAAACATCAAAGGGGGCGTGGGTGAAGGAAGGCTTGAAGGGCTGGGGCAAAGTTGTAAAGGTGCATCCAGGAATGCCTCCTCAGGGAAATTCCTGTCGCTGCCGTTCTACTTGCTCCATCACCTGCATTCGAAAGGAGTCTCATGGAGGAGTTGACCATGGAATGGAGGGTGGAAAGCTGTGAGGATACTTTGTCCGTAGACCCCTGAGCTACAGCATCCTGAATGGCATCTCCAAGCTCTTTGAGGAGATCCCTTTGAAGTCTCGTAAAATGGGTAAGGTAATTCAGCAACTGTAAGGTGAAGGCCACTAAAGAAAAGGCATGCTTTTCTATGGTTCTAGACTCCTTAAGAGGATGGACAGATAAGGAGGTCTCCAATAACTCCTTCTTAGTGGCCACCGCCGCCACCACCATGGCATCTACAGGGACACCTTTAGTCAGGAATTCCTTCTCTGTGGGAGCAGTAATAAATTTGTTAGTTGTATCAGGCAATGTCCAGGCCTTACGAGAAATGACACCCAATAGTTGGTCAAATGGGGAGTCATCCAGGAGGTGGAAGGGCGAGACCCAAAAGCCTCCAGGTATACCGATTCGTCCTTTGAAGGGTTGGTGGACTTCCAGCCACCCCTCTGTTTTAGGATGTCACAGAAAGAGCCATCCTCAGAGGGGGACCCCTCAGAATCATCCAAATCGGTATCAGAAGTGACAGACTCAGGGGAGTCTATGTACTTCCTCTTGCACAGTCTCTTCCTAGGGACTTCGGAGGGGTAGTCCGGAGAAGTTTCGGAAGAGACAACGCCACCTGTAGGGGACTCCTGAGGCTCTGGGTCTCTATGCTTGGGAGGGGGTGGCGATGAGGAGATAGACACTGGCACCTGGGAGGGATGAGAGGTTGGCGCCGAGACTGGGACGGTCTGGGAAGACAGCACCCTCTCCATCAGTTTGAAAAACCCCCTCCCCGCTCCAAAGGGACTCTCCGCTCCGAAGAGACAGAAGGTCGACTGAGTTAGGAGCTGAGCTTAACTTAGCTGAGGCACAGAGAAGTAGAGTTGGATCGGACGACTGTCCGCGCTGACTCTCCTCTCTGGACTCGACTAGCGTGCATGGGCTCCTAGACTCCTCGACATCGGAAGGAGCCGAGGAGATCAGTCGAGGTAGGAACCGAAGATTCGAAAGGTGGTCTCGGTGCCAACTGTTCCTCTACTATCGGATCCAATCTCTCTGGCCCCGAAGACTCCAGGGTGACCAGAGGAGGAACCGAAAAGGCAGGCGCCGGAATGGTACGGCTCCGATTCCTTTGGGGCCGGAGATGACAAAATTTTTGCTAGGGCCGGTGTTCAGAGCAATCTCTTCACCACCCGCTCCAAGTCATCATCAGATAAACTCCTCGAAGAACGGGTGGACAAGGAAGGAGACCTGCCTCTCTCTAATATAGGAGATCTCAGTGTTGGAGATACTGGCTCCAATAAAGGAGACAGACTCCTTGATATCACTATCGGCTCCATGGACACTCTAGGCGCTGAAGAAGATTCTTTGGTTCCATACTTTTTGGAATCGAGAGCCCTTGGTTCCGATACAAGCAATTTCTTTGGTGGTTCTGAAACTGGAGCTGTAGAGGCCGGTCTTTTCGGTGATTTAGTGTGGGTTAAAGAAAGGGGAGGAAGATTTGGAGCTCTGGGTATCTAAAGCTTCCTGAAAGGACCCTTTCAATAAACCCCATGCCATCAACTTACTCCTCCTCTCATGGAGCACCCTGCTACTGAATGCATGACATATGGTGCAGGGGTCCTGTAAATGGATGGCACTGAGGCAGTAAACGCAACTTGTGTGCCCATCCTTAAGAGACATCTTTTGCGTGCATTTATCGCACTTCTTGAACCCTAACTGCTTATGCTCCCTGGGTTCCTTCTCCTTATCTTTAGACATCCTGTCTAACACTACAGCCAAGCAAATTAACTAAGTGACTAACATTAAGATGAAGGCTATAACTGGAAAAAAACACAACAAACTATAACTACCACTATAAATCACAGAAAAAGAGGATACAGATACAAATATAAATATACCTTTTTTTTTTTAAAAAAGGTAGCAGCAAGAAAAAAGGGGAAAGGTATATGAATCCGCTAACTGAAACAGATTCTAACCATAAGGGGGACCGTCCCTCAAACTTAAACAGGCTGCGAGAGCCCTCTAAGTTACATGGAACTCTCACTAGTAGTTGGGAAGGGGAAAACTAAGAACTACAAAGACCTGATGTAGAAAACACGAAAACTAACTATCTGGAAAGAAAGGTAGCAAAGAGAGAGAAACTTTAGACAAACAGAATTAGAAAAAAAAACTATACTTAACCAACGAGCCAGCAGGAACACTTCTTGATAGCTTGAGCGGCAAACAAAATCTGGGGATGTGGCCCAGAGCATCATGGGAAAGGGGTTAGCCACGACCCAGTGGAACCTCTTGAGCTTTAGTATTCGGCCGAGTCAGAGCTGTGAACGACTCTGAACCCAACCTGCAAGAATTATGGCGAGACAGGACAACATAACATCCTAACATTTATATTCTAGATCTTCTCCCTCATTCCTGAAGTCTGGGAAATCTGCATCTCTCATTGGAGACGTCTCCCTCCTTTTGGAGAGCCTTACTCCAGATGCAAGGGCTGGAAGCACCACAGCAACTGCAAAAATCCCTGTGTCAGAATAAACACTCTACAGGGGAAGTATCTAGGTACTTGAGCCCATCACTGGTTATAACTCAGGCCTACAAAGGTGTGAGCCTCAGAGTGGGTTCTTGGACGTGGTGGTGGATGATGGGGGCTTTACAACCTGAAGGAGGGATTCCCTGGATTCCAAATTTCTAATCATGTGTGTATCCTGTCCTCCTTTACAAGGAGTATGGATAAACAGTTCTGCTCTTGCTCGATAATTAAGCAATGTTTAGGAGTGAACATTCTGTCATCCCTGTCAGGTCCATCGGTTGTTTGGTGAAATATGACAGCAGTCACCAGCATGGCAACCTCCTTCACTGGAGTCCCAAGCCATACTTGAGTGCTCCACAGTACTAATGCCCTCACACCTAGGATCCCTCATGGAATCCTTCGACTTCATGGTCTTTTATCTCCTCTCATTTTTTAACATGTTTATTACACCATCATATTTTAAAAACTAAGATGGTTGTACATATATTACTAGATATTATATTTGTAGATATTAGTAGATAAGAAAAACACATTGTAATAACATTTTCCATTTTTTTTACTGTCATGCAACATACACATTTTCTTTTTAACAATTTTCATTTACTCCACCATTATGGACGTTGCTTCAACCTCTGCCTTCACTTAAACTTCACTCATCCTGAATATTTTCCATTTACTTCTCCCACAAATGCCATTCATTTCTACGAAATTTGCTCCGTCTCTTTTCTGAACACTTCATCTCCAGTTCCGTTATCATCTTGACAATACTAGGAGTTTCCTTTGTTTTCTAGTAATTCCTTTTTTTGGCAGTCAGTAACATTAACCTTAGTTAAGGCAATACCAGGTCAAAGTAATTCAAATCCTATATCACGTTCAAAAATAACCATTTCCTTAGTTACAACCATTTGTTTCCTAAGATTTCTATTAAAGTACTTAACTGGGAAAATTTACAATTTGCCAGCTTCGTACATTATCAAAAACATACTCCAAATTATCGCTATTCCTTCATCGCACTTCCAGCATTTGCTAACTACCTAAACCACCTTGTTTTATGGGGAGAATAAGCTCATCCCACTTAACTCTTGGCCTCTACCCCTCCCAAATGAATCATTATTCACAACTTCTCCTCAGATTGATACAATATGCCTGAACTGTATACAAGACTAAAGGATCTAAATGCATTTTCATAGCTTATCATCTCTCTATCCATATCCACAAACAGTTTCGGCTATCTTGATTTTTGTATTTTTTTTTTAATTCTTCTAACTGCCATGCAGAATCATTTTAATTCATACATCTGAATATTTATCTTATGTCCCGATACGTAATGGTACTTTTCAGCCAATTCATGTGTGGTATATAATTTACAGCTATAGCCTTTGTTCTATCTTTACTAATTTTATAATGTGAAAAGACTCAACTGCTTCAAACTGTTCCAGAACACCAAACATCACTACAAATAAAGCTTTTTCCAGTACTACACCAATGATATTCTTGTGACCATGACTCAAAATATAAAGCAAACAAAGGGAAGAGGACATTCCAGTCTGGTTTCTCTGGTTACAGTTAGTCAGTGAGGAACCCTCAACTTAATTCTTGCCTCTGAACTTTCACATATCCTGCTTATTAACCCTGTTACTTTACCAAATTGATGTCCTACTTCTAAAATCCCAGCTATCAAATGTTTTCTCTACATTAATACCCTACAACAGAGGTGTTTTCTTACACTCTGCTCCATTCTGGATCATCATTTTTCTATTAATGCTGCCAAATATTTGCCTCCCCTCCACAAAGTCACTGTGATCCATATCAACTTTAGTAACACCTTCACAGTTTCTTATCTAGTATAAACAAACTTGTTATAATCATGATTTAAAATTTAAGGGAGTCTATATGCAGCTGAACCTGAAAGGAGTTTACTTTCCTTTGGGTAATACAGCTGCTGCGCTTTCTTCCAAGATGATGGTACACCCCCACTCTTCTAAAAAATACTGTTAAAGTCTTGAATATCTTTACCCATTTTTCCCTCCTGGCTGCTAAATTTCCACAAGAATACTGACTGTTTTGACAGACTTCCCAGTGAATGATTATATATCACAATGTTTCTCTCTGCTCTTTCTAAGCTCGATTTAAGTCTCATCTTCCTTTAACCTTGGCACTATTAAGTCCTCATAAATATTTCCATGCATGTATTTTCTTGATTTTCCTACTCCTCTGCTTTATACAAATGTTCATAAAATGTTCACTCTCTCCAATACCTCTACAGGACCTTTGGTTATTTTTGTTGTCAAAGGCTCAGCAAGTCTTGCTATAACTCTTTCTACATTTTGTTGCCCAAGTCATTATACTAAACATTTTTGCATTCTAGAGTTAAAAATATATAGTAGCAACCTTTCTAAACTTATGAGTATTATCCAAATACTCCCTTATTCTCCCTTTAGCACTCTGACGTTGATCCTCTTTTTCTTCTGTGAGACTCACTCCTCTTTGACAATATTTTATCCTCTGTTAACACACCCAAATAATTTATATTACACTAACTTCTCTTAGTTTTTTTTTAACTCTTATTTTCATTTAACACCTTTATTAAATAACTTAAGACATAGACAGACATATTTATATAAAAGAAAAAAATAGGATTTGTTCCCAGATACATATTATACACCACATTATGTTTTTTAATTACCACTCCAACATTACAGAAATTTCTGAATTCCTGCCGTCTGTTAAATCTCACTCCTCCTCCAGAAAATGATTCTGCATGTACTGTTCCAACAAATTCCATTTATTTCTATGTACCGTGCTCCTATCCTTTTCTAAAGATCCAAATTTCAGTTTTTTTATCTCTGTCAAAAATATTCAATCCTTCCAATACAGTTGGTTTAGACTCTTGCACTTTTAGTAGATACCAGAATTTAACTTAACAAGGCCTTACTATGTCTATGCAAATTCAGAACCTGTGTCCCAGCTCAAAAGAATTTTCTTAATCGAACCCATTTTTCACAATATTTCTGACAAAGCACTCTGTAGGGAACTTTTGAAGCCTGCCAACTTATTACACTCCCAAAACATACGTACCCCATTTACCTCTTTCTTCCACACAGTGCCTTCAACATCTGCCATCTACCCGAGAAAAAAATTTGCAGTCTGCTTGGGATAGAAAAATACCCATGCAAACACTTCTAAGCAAAAATCCTACATTTTCTAGACTTTGTTGCATACCTGAGAGCTGTACATATGCCCTCACATTTTTCCTTGTAAACTGCTTATCTAATCTCTCTTCCTAATCTTTTCTAACATCCTCTAATGGATTCATATAGTTACACAATATTTCATATGCCCTACTAATCCCCCCCCCCTTCTCACAGCAGCTTCTGTTCTAGATTCAACTAAAAAAATCTACCAGAGCAGGTTGTTTACTTAGGATTTCCACATACCTTTCTCTTTCCCTACACCCTGATATCAATTCCTGGTAGGGAAGGCAATCTCTAGCCTGTAGTCCAGATGTCTTCTTGGCCTCTTTACATTATGTTACCTTTCTCGGTCTCTGGAGTTATTTCCTCCCAATATCTTGGTTCCTTCACCAGTTTTATCTAGTAAATTCCAGGCCCCCTTTTGCCCATCCACTGTACCCCTAACTACAACTTTACCTAGTTGTTAGAATCTCTTTTCTCCATTCAAGGGTTGGCACAGTTCTTAGAGTACTTTCTCCTACTTATTGTTGTTATTCTCCTTAAGGATATGCATCCAAGGTCCCACTTTCTCCTTATTTTTTAAGTTTCCCCCTATTTTTTCATCACCCCTTTCCACTTTGAATTACAGCTTTCTCCTTGTGTATGTGTACAAGCCTTAATTGTGCAGTTCTTAAATATGCCTTCAGATTAAGTAATCCTAAACGACTCTGTTTTAATATAAAGATCAACTTATCCCACTTGAACTTTGCCCTTGTCCTTTCCAAATAAATTCCTTCAACTCTTTAATAATTACTGTACACAATTTCCACTCTGGTTGATAAAAATATATCCAACCTATATATAAAACCTGAGGGATTAAAACCATATTCACTGCTTGCATCTTACCATCCATAAACAACAGCTTCCCAGTTTTTTGAATTATCTTTAGTTTAGTCTCTTCCCACATATACTTAGCTGTCACAACAGAAGACTTTTTAATCCATATTTCTAAATACTTCATTTTATTGTGTCCTAATAAACATGGGTATTCCTGAACCAATTAATGTATAGGTCCATAACTTACAGAGTCTTTGTTTTCTCCTCATTAATTTTATATCTTGAAAAGACTTGAAATGGTCTCAAAATGTTCCACAACACTCATGTGCAAAATAAGAGAAGGCAAATAAAGCCAGCTTTTCTTGATTACCCTACTAATTATATCTTTGAATTTCTGAGTCCCTTATTTTCTTTGCCAATAGGTCTAAATATAAAAAAGTAAATAAAGGAGAAAGACGGCACCACCTCCTGAATGCTTTGTTTAGAAACAACATATCAGAGAGGAACCCTCATATATCCTCCTAATTAAACTTATCATTGCATCAGGGAATGCAAATGCTTCTATTGCCCTACGTATAAAATCCTACTCTGTCAAATGCTTTCTCTGTATCAAGACCCACAGACAGCAGCATTTTCTTAGATTCTGCTTCCTTCTGGACCATCTTTGCTCCACTAATGTTGCCAAATGTTTGCCTGCCCTCCTCAACGTCACATTGATCCATATCAATTTCGGCAACAACTTTGGCATTCTTTTAGCTAATAATCAAACATTTTACAATCACGGTTTAAAACTGAAATGGATCTATATGAAGGTGGGTCTGACGGGTCTTTACTGTCATTCTGGATTACAGCCACCACAGCTTTCTTCCAGGATACTGGTGTTTCCCCGCCTTTTAAAATACTGTTAAACAAAACCGTCTGAATCTTCATTACTTTCTTCCTTCCTAGTTCCAAACATCCACAGGAATACCATCTGTTCACTGAGACTTTCCTTTAACCTTGGCATAGTTAAGCCTGCCATAAGTATTCCATTTATGCTGTTTTTCATTTCCACATTTCATTACCTTATACAAACTTTCATAAAAAAATCTGAAATATCTCTAACACCTCTACAGGATCTCTTTGGTTATTCTTCTTATTATAAGCTCCTTAAGTCCAGCAACAACCCTTTCCACTTTCTGTTTCCTAAGTCTTTGCACTTAAAGCTTTTGAGCACTGAAGTCACTATCAGAAATTAGTCAATTAACAGCACTCTTTCTAAACGCATGCATAATATCAAGATACTTCCTTATTTTCTCCATCATTCTGCAGTTGCTCCTCTTCTTGTTTTGTGAGATCCCTCTTATTCAGTAATTGACTTTGTCCGCCACTTAAAAAAATTTCTGTTACTTAACCATCTCTTTTACTTTTATTTCTACCCTATTTTTAAACTCCACTTTCATTTTATCCCACTCACTGGCTAGAACTTCTGAAAAAATTTCTATCTTCCCTAATAACTCTCAAATATTTTCCACTATCCATTTCTTAAATTCCTCTCTTTTAAACAGGCAGATGGGAAAGCGCCAGTCTCTCATTTTTCATTTTTACTTCTTTCCCACCATTTTTATTTTAGTTTTTATTTGAACATTATCTGAAATTATTGAATGTGTGTCGAAGCTTTCAATTAAATGCAGTTCCTGTGAATATAATTTTTGTCTAGTCTTGCCCGGTTATTGCTACTTTGAGGAATAATACGCAAATTCTCTTAAGAGTTTCCACTACTGATTTTGCATCTTCTATACCAAATATTTTCTTAAATTTCTTCAGAAATTTACCCTCTTTTGTTATATTTTCCCTTCTAGATCCCCAAAATACATCCTCACTGCTGCAAGTCAAGTTATAGTCTCCACCTATAAGTAACACTCCCTGCTGAAAGGTGATTCCCTCCGCACAGCCCCCATATTTTCTCAAACTCCATAACAGCAGTTTTAGGTGGAATGTAGATACATGCCACTGTAATCCTCCTCCACTGCCAGTAGCCCCTTGGCTGCCACAAAAAATCCACTATTACCCTTTTTCCCCTCTTCTATCACTACTGGAGCTCCTCTAGCAGTTAGTATAATTACTCTGCTTTTCCTTTGTCCCGGACATTCTGCTGAATATCCATCCTGCAATCCTTCCATTACCAATGTTAATTTTTTTCAAACATGCCACATGAAGTATTGCTATTTGCACTCTGCATTTCTTAATTCAATACTCTTATTTTGTCTATACTTGTGAAGCTATTTATGTTCTAAAATAATATGAACAGCATAGCCATTAAGACAAGAAGTTATTATTCCTACCTATTATACATGACAGCTTTTTTAAATGTCTATTCCAACCTTCTGTGTTACATGCACACACTAATGTTTGGCAGGTTGGTCTTTTATACAGTTGTTGTTTGTCGCCATCTCTATTTGAACCTATGTCACATTTTTCAAGACTTTTTGTGTTAACAAAAACCTTCAAACAAAAAACAACCCTCCCTAACTTGTCAATTTAAAACACACAAACAAAACTATGTACATATTCAAATCAAGTTTAATCCTTCTGAAAGGAACAAATGTCCGAAATTGACAGTTGCACCTACAGTCATTACTTAACCTAAAATTAAGGTTATCCTGTTCTCTCACTTAGATTCATTGTTGTCTGCTCTTTTCATATCTCTATTCCTCTCCAAGACATGAAAAATAGATTGTGCGCTTTCAGAAGACATTAACATTTAGCCTTAAGAAAATGTACACTGGTGTTCTTTAAATAAAACTAAATATTACACTGTTCTAGTGCAGGCATTGAAGTAGACAGACTGCTAGGATAAACTACAGTTGAGCAAGAAATTACCATGATAGTAGATGTCCTACTGATCACTACTGCAGTATTCCTGATATATGGGTTGCCACTGCTGACATCCAGCAGGGTATCAAAGCTTTACCTTTGAGGCTGTACGTCTGATGCATGACTTTAGCTCATATGCTCTGGGGGCACAGTGGATATAAAAAGTGTACACACCCCTGTTAAAATGCCAGGTTTTTGTAATATATAAAAAGAGAGACCACAATAAATAATTTCAAAACTTTTCCCACCTTTAATGTGACCTATGACCTGTACAATTCAATTGAAACAAAAAAATAAAACAATTTAGGGCAATAAATATTAAAAAAAAAAAAAAAAAAAAAGTACAATAAGCTGGTTGGATAAGTGTGCACACCCTTAAATTAATACTTTGTTGAAGCACCTTTTGACTTAATTATAGCATTCAGTCTTCTTGGGTACACACCTGCCATCAATTAGAGAGAGACTAATTATCGCCAAATAAAGTTCAGATGTCCTAGTAAGATTTTCTTGACATTTACTCAGTTGCCTGCTACAGCAAAAGCCATGGTTCACAGATAGCTTACAAAGCAGCAAAGGGATCTCATTGTTGAAAGGTATCAGTCAGGAGAAGGGTACAAAATAATTTCTACAGCACTGGATACACCATGGAACACAGTGAAGAGAGTCATCAAAAAGTGGAGAAAATATGGAACAACAGTGACGTTGCAAAGAACTGGACATCCCTCAAACTGATGAAAAGACAAGATGAAAACTGGTAAGAGAGGGTGCCAACAGACCTACAGCAATACTGAAAGAGCTGCAGGAATTTCTGGCACATACTGGTTGTGTACTACAGGTGACAACAATCTCCTGTATTCTCCATATGTCTGGGTTATGGGGCTGGGTTGCAAGATGGAAGACTTTTCTTTCACAGAAAAACATCCAGGCCCACCTAAATTTGCTAAACAATACATCAAGTCTCCCAAAAGCATGTGGGAAAATGTGTTATGGTCTGATGAGACCAAGGCTGAACCTTTTGGCTACAATTCTAAAAGGTACGTTTATCACAAAAACAACACTTCGCATCACCAAAAGAACACCATCCGCACTATGAAACAGGCAGTGTCATGCTTTGGGGTTGCTTTTCTTCAGCGGGAAATGGGGCTTTAGTCAAGGTGGAAGGAATTATGAACCATTTCAAATATCAGTCACTTGTTCCCCAAAACCTTCAGGTATCTGCTAGAAAGCTGAAGATGAAGAGGAATTTCACCTTTCAACATGACAATGACCCCAAGCATACATCCAAATCAGCAAAAGAATGGCTTCACCAGAAGAAAATTAAAGTTTTGGAATGGCCCAGCCAGAGTCCAGACCTAAACCCAATAGAACATTTGTGGTGTGACATGAAGAGGGCTGTGCACAAGAGATGCCTTTGCAATCTGACAGAAGTGCTTTTGCAAGGAAGAGTGGGCATATATTGGCAAGTCAAGATGTGCCATGCTGATAAGACTCCTACCCAAGAAGACTGAATGCTGTAGTTAAATCAAAAGGTACTTCAACAAAGTATTAGTTTAAGGGTGTGCACACTTATGCAGCCACCTTATTGTAAGTTTTTTATTTTTTTATATTTTCCCCCCAACATATTTGTTTTTCAATTTAACTGTACAGGTTATAGAGGTCATATTAAAGGTGGGAAAAGTTTTGAAATTATTTATTGTGGTCTCATTTTTTATATCACAAAACTCTGGCATTTTAACAGGGGTGTGTACACTTTTTATATCCACTGTATATAGACAGATGTACAAGCACAGATCTTCGGACTATCTCCAGGCAAGAAGCATGAAGATTACGGAGAGGACAACACCAGTTAGCTTTGAGGGGTGAAGCTCAAATAGGTAACAAAATCCCTGTTCTCATGAAGCAGTTGAGGTTATAGCAAAGGGGGGAATAGGAAAGTTGAAGTGAGGCAGAGAAGAGATCGAGGGTGGGATAGAATACAACAGTGATCAGGAGGACATCTATTGCTATATTAAGTTCTTACACAACTGTACTATGCCCTGACTGAAATCATTGTTGCAGTATTCCTGACATATGGGTGATTCCAAGAGCTGGAGAAGGCAGGAAGGGTGGTTGTCTAATGAGTAGAAGAGCTGGCCAGCAGTCCGGACAAGACTGACCTAGCAAATGCAGAGTTTAATAAAGGTGTGTAGAGAGTCCAAGTGGAGGCCTCCAAGACAGCCCCTGAGAAAGCCTCTGCCCTAGTGGAATGTGCTTTAGTGCAGAAAGGCAAGGTTTTACGATAGCGTGAGTATCAGAAAGAGATAGGTTTAGAAATCCAAGTTAAAATAGTTTGCTTGGAGACTGGCTGTCTCAGCTTAGGGCTCATTTGTTTTATTTACTTGCAGTTTGTTAACCAGAAAAGTCCACTGGGCCAAAATGAGCCGTTTTCAATAGAGGCCCAGGGAGAAAAGCTCCATATACAATTATTACAAAGGTAATATCAACAAAGTTAAGTACAACACAAATTTCAAAGCTATTAAAAACACAGTAATATCGAAGGCAGAATAACAACATTTGAGCAAGGTGTTGTAGTAAAGCACTGAATGAAATTAAAACAAGTATTTTGGAGTAAACAAGTATAATTTGAAGTGCAGGCACTTATTTCACGAAGTGAGAGGTAGGAAGAATTAGAGCAAGAGAATAGAACAGTGAAAGGCGAATAGGCTGAGTTATGAGAAAGGAAAAAAAAGGGAGAGGGAGTGGAAATGAAATGAAGGGAGTCACTACGTTGAGTTTTGAGAGAAAGTAGAAAAAAGGATGGGGGAGCAGAAATGATAAAGAGGGAGGCAGGTGGGGTGAGAGCATGACTATTCACAGTGACAAGAGAGATGGGAATGGAGCATGGTCTTCAAGGTGGAGTGGTTTGGGGTGATTCAAATGTGGAGGGGGGGGGGAGTGAATTCCATAGGCGAGCAAGGTAGAAAGACAGGAGAAATTGCTGAGGTGCATGTAAGGGTTTGTACACTTCGAGAAGGTTCTGGTTACTGGACCCGAGTAGTCTGTCATGATGATGCAAGATGAGTATAGAGGAGAGGGAAGGGCAGTTAAAAGGTTTGAAAATGAGTTTGTGAGCAGTTAACAGTTTAATGTAAGAGAGATAGTGGACGAGTTACAGCCAGTTCACAGACTGGAGTGCATCACAGTGGTGGGAGGAGAATTTGAACCCAGTAGCAAACAGAGATTTTATTGTAGCAGGATGACAGCTTTGACTTTAGGGAGGACTGAAGGTTGGTGAGGAGAGGGACTCCATACAAGAGAGAGGGGATGAGGCAGGAAATAGTCGAGGGCTACCCTGGCAGGGATAATCCAAATGTGATGACTGCAACAGTGAAACACGAAGAACATCGCTGGGATGATACAGCATTCTGAGCTTTTGGTGCATTTTCTTAATACTAGTTTGTACATGAATCTCAAACTTTAAATGTTCATCAATAACAGCTAGAAGTTTTGTATGGGGGACTATTTCAATGGGAATCTTATTGTGACTGACTACAGAGAAGGAATTTTTATCGATAGAGGTGTTTTTAGATGAAGTAAAGATCATGATTTTGGTTTTGGATGCATTGAGAGCAAGGTGATTTATTATAAATCATCCTTGTATCATAAATGATACAAACAGCTGGTCAAGCTTTCTGACGGATTTAGTTTGGTCTAGCTAAAATCCCAGTTGCCTGTGAATGTTCAGAGAATGTAAGAGCACCCCACCCCCCCCAGAGTTTTGTGGATTGTGGAAAAAGTGGGTAGGTGAATAGCCTGACTCAGAGACAGTTGGATCACTACCTTAGGCATGAAGGACGGACTAGCCCAGAGTGTTACCCCGTCCTTGTGAAAAATAATAAAAGGAAGGATGGCCATGAGAACTTGTAACACAAACCCTCCTAGCAGACGTGAGAGCCAACAGAAGGATAGGGTTCCAAGTACAAAATTTTAGAGAAGAGGAAGATGCTGGTCTAAAAGAAGGTGGTGTAAGCTTTTCTAGCACAAAATTAAAATCCCAAAGGGGAGAGAGATGGACTTCCTTGATGGATTAAGATGCAGAACTCCCAAGAGGAAAAACCTGACCTCCTCCCTAGCTATAAAAGGAGGGCTAAGAGGAAGGCAAGCAGCGATAGGTGACAAATGAGTTTTACAAAACAGTAGGCCAAACCTGATGGAAGCAGCAGACAGACATACTGCAGTACAGCAGGAAAGAATAGTTTTGTAAAATCTTAAAACCACAGATGTCCTTCTCTTCTATGTATTCTTTACATGAATGACGATTACCCTAGGTGGGCCCGATGCTCAGCCAGTATACAAAAGCCTTTTACCATTGCAGGGTATGAGGGATGTTGCAAGTAGGCCTGCAGACAGTGAAGGCTGTAAAAGTGACGTTCGCATATACCATCCTCAGAAATGAATGCCCCAGTTGAAAAACCAGCTTAAGGAACAGGAAGAGGTAAACGTACAACTGCAGAAAAGACATGAACTGGGGGGTGGGGAAGTGTAAAGGACAGAATGCAACATAGAAGAGAAGGACATCTGTGGGTATGTAAAGATTTTGCACAGCTATTCAATGTCCTTCTATTCCCATGCTGCAGTATTCTTTAAATGAGGGAAAGTACCACAGCTCATAAAGAAAGGAGGAAGGAGGAGAGGCACTCTCTAGAAAGCCATGAAGAATGGCTCTAGCAAAGTCCGCTCTAGATCTGGAGATTCCATCCAACTTGTAACAGTGTGAACAGAAGTCCAATTGGCCGCTTCCAAATTAGTGGTAGTATCCAAAGCCTTGAAAAAGGGCACCAGAAGAGGCAACACCGCTAGAATGGGCCATAACAGGGGAAGATAGACACTTTCCATGAAGAACATAATAAAACGAAATGGCCTTGGAAATCCAAGTAGAAACTGTCTGCTTGGAAACAGGCCTCCCTGAGCCCTGGGATGAAAAGACTTGATCAGATTTCCTGATAGCCTTAGTTTTATTAAAATAAAATCTGAGTTGTCTATGCACATCCAAGGTATGTAGGACCCTCTCACTAGGGGACTGTGAAGAGGAAAAGAACGTGGGCAAATTAAGACTGTCTAAAGACAACTCATTCACAACTTTGGGCATAAAGGCAGGATTGGTAAGCAAAGGAATCCTATCCTTATGAAAAACTAGGAAGGGTGGAAAGGCCATCTGAGTCTGTAGCTCTCATACCCTTCTGGCAGAGGTGATGGCGACTAATAGCAGTCTCTTCTATGTGCAATGTTGCAGGGAAGCTGTGGCTGCAGGTTTAAAAGGAATTACTGAGGGTTCTTCTAAAACAAAATTTAGATCCCAAGGAGGAGGAATAGGTTTCCTGCGAGGCTTCATGTGAATGCACACCTTTTAAGAAAAGTTTTACCTTTAATCTAGAGGCCAATGGAGGAGACAAAAGCAGTCAAGCTGATAAATTAACTTTAACAAAAGAATTAAGACAACCTGGCCTTCAGCGGTTCATACAAACAGGATAGAACCAAAGGAATGTTCACAGATAGTGGATCTAGGTTATAAGACAGAGACTGGATGGAAAACCTCTTCCATTTTCATGAGTAGGATTTCCAAATTTTGGGTTACCGGGCCTCCTGCAGAACCCTAAATGTCCTCAGAAAACAGGTGTTTGAAAGGAACTAAAACTTTATCACCCACCATGTCATATGTAAAGTTGTCAGATGTGGGCGCATGAGAGATTTTGTTTAGTTAACTTCAAGGACAAGCAAGTGAACAAACAGACATTTTTCTGTAAGTTATAACTAAGAGATGAGAGATGCACCACACCATGAAACGTATCTCAACGATTTATTCAGAGCTGTATCTCAGCAAGACAAAAAAACAACAAACAATGGATTAGCGCTTTCAGCTATCAAAGCCTTCTTCAGATCCACAGTCAAAAGCCACATCTCAATCTAATATAAAACATATAAACTTCACTTTCTCAAACATCATTGGTCTGGGCTAGCAAATGAAAGCAGAAATGTAAATCAGACTTTGCTTACTTAAAAAATCATTGGTTTGCGTTAGACATTAGACAAAACATAGGGAAACTTGTATCAAAAAAGTATTCCCTATCGCTTTCATAAGAATAAAAGCCAAGTTATTCCAAGTTCACTCATCAAAAAGCGCGATTCTATAAAAACATTTAACAAAACATATCGTACTAACATATAAATAATTAAAACATTTTAGCATTTAAAAACAAGTATGCAAAGTCCTTAATAACAAAGTGCTAATAAAATATATAAAATATATCTGTAAATTATGTAATATATACTACCTACATAAAAATTAAACAAAAGCAGAAAAAATGTATTAATAGTATAAGCAAACACTATCGTTAAAGATGTCATAAACAACAAAGTGAAGTTTAATTTACATTTTCCATCCTAATTTGCTAGTTTAAAGCTAGGTTTTGTCTAATGTTTAAAGTAAACCAATGATTTTTAAGCAAGTAAAGTCTGATTTACATTTCTGCTTTCATTTGCTAGCTGAGACCAATGATGTTTGAGAAAGCGAAGTCTAATTTACATTTTTCATCTTGACTTGATAGTCAAAGCTAATTAGAATAACAAAACACATTGGATGATGAAGCGCTTGTATAATCACTTGTATTGGTTAGAGCAAAGCAGCTTGTTTACATGTTTTTTGTCATTGGCTGTTATATGCTTTATATTAGATTGAGATGTGGCTTTTGACTGTGGATCTGAAGAAGGCTTTGATAGCTGAAAGGGCTAATCCGTTGTTTGTTGTTTTTTTGTCTTGTTGAGATACAGCTCTGAATAAATTGTTGAGATACGTTTCATGGTGTGGTGCATCACTCATCTCTTAGTTATTGTTGTGATTTTGCTGAGCAAGCTTAAACGGAACATTCTTCTGCCTTTTTGTTCATTTTTCTGCAAGTTCTCTTGTAGGACATATATACATACTTTTTTAATAATTTTAATATTTTTAATACATATAGTATACAACTGCTTTTTTAACTTTTTATTATAAAACTTTTGAGCATGTATGAATATTCTAAATACATGAATTTTGTTCCTGTATTAATTTAGTAATATTACTGAATGTACATGAGTATAAATAGGTTTCAGTAAAAAGTTTTTATGCATTTGGTTTGTATTCTTAGTAAAACTTTTAGGTAGGGGTGTATTTACTAATGAATACAAAACGGTTTGTGTGTGTCACCACATTAAATGCATTAATTAAACATTAACTGATTAAATATAGCGGGAAGGGGTATAAAAAGGTTTGGTACAGCACAGATAAAATTTGTTACATCTGATGAAGTCTGGTGGATGAAAACGCTGTGTGATGTGTGCATTTATGTTCTGAATAAACCTAGCTGTCATTTCCATTATCAGCATTTACACTTATTTACTTCACCTCCACTGGTGCCTGTTTTTGTATTCAAAAGTTGTTTCTTGGTTTTCCTGGGCACTGTACCTCAATTTTGGTTGGATTATTGGTGACATGGAGGTACTGGAGGTGGAAGACAGCTTCCAAGGGTTGGAAGTACAGACAGCAACGGACATTCATGTATGGATGTCACGAGTGGAAGGACAGTTCACCCAACTTATTTCTCTTATGACAAATGCTAATTCCTAGGTTAGTGGGAATAATGACACGGAAGAAATTAGTTTGGACAATTTAAACACCTTTTTGGGTAGTTTGTCTACCCCAGCTTGCAATCAGGATGCCGAAGCACGGTCCAGACCACACAATAGTTCTGGAAAGGAAGTGACGACATCAGGAACCGGTAAACCACAGTGTGGTAGTAGGACTGAGGCGGAAAACGTGAACGGAGCAATCTATAGATCTGGTAACAGTAATTTGGGACATTTAAACAACAATGCAGGTCCGAATGGACAAGAAGGTTTCAGGTTGCAACCCAGTGGAAGGGGAGCATCGACGGTCAGACACTCTGCTAATGCCAATGAAAACGGACAGGAGGACTGGACGGATACAAGCGCATTGGCTTCATGGTTGGACTCACGCAACCTATTTTCTTACTATACAAGTACTGTAAATTTAAATTTTCCCTTGGATGGGAAAGAAATAACTGACTCGGATATTTCTTACCGGGCTAATGTTAAAAAATTGTCAGATTTAATTTTTAGACACAAAGCCTTAGGTATGGACAACAATTGTTTGAAGGATTGTATTGTTAGGGGTATTATCCCAAAGGGACTGCGGATGTTTAAATACCCGAATAATGTGGTGGAAGGGTCTACCTTCCATGAGGAATTGTTAAAAATATTTCACCATAGCGGGTTTGAGGTTATGAGAGCTCTTATTAGAGAAAATGAGAGAGCTATGCAAAAGTTGTATGAGGAAATAAAATAGTGACTACAGATTTAATGTTTAGTACTGACAATGAAAAAAGAAAATATTTTTTAATTAAACAGGTGGAAGACAAATATCAGGTAATTTTTAAGAGGAAATGTGGAAAAATTGATAGGGACCTGAGGGAATACCACCAGAGGAGAGCATATCTGTTCCCTAGGAAAGACAACTTTATTACAAAGTATCATTCCAGGAATGTGGAAATAAATAGTGGTCCCATGAACCAACATTATGGGGCAGACAATGTATGGGACCCTATACATAGGCAGAATTATGAGAATAATGTGGTATGAAGGAATTGAGGAATATCCGGAACTTAGGAGATCAGACAGACTGAGATATAAATCACCTGTATGGTATTTTCCCAGGGGTTCCCCAAGCGGCAGGAAATAATTAAGCAAAGTAGCAGTGAAGGGGAACATGATACTGGGGAAAATACAGGATATATTATTGTTCAGGGACCACGATACATATTTCAGGACTTTAGTATTTACAATTACAGTAGCGAGGAGATAAATATGCAGCATTTTACGCTGTTTTCAAAAGGTTTCAAGTTTATTCCTTCTAGTAGGGGTAATATGGTGGATAGTTTGATTGATTTAAGGATTTTTTTGAGAAAGCAAAATTTGGAAATTATGTTTCATGGGCAGCAAAATACTAGAGGTAACATCGAAATCAAAAAGCCTAGTACTATTAACCCACCCATGCTCCCCCAGTTAAAAAATCTGGAAAGGCAGATAGAAAAGGAGATTAGAGAAACATTTACGGAAAAATGGAAAGGTAAATCAAATCTCACTAAGGAAGAGATGGAACTTCTCAAATCACTACAGGAAAATAGTTATACTAGGGTGATGCAACCCAATAAGGGGGGTACGGTAGTACTGATGGATAGTAATCTATATTCCAGTAAAATTATGAATATGTTAAATGCTACCACTTGATATGTGAGGGTATCAAGGAATTAAATTAATGTGGCTTACCGCAAAATAGATTTTGCTTTAAAAGAAATGCTGGATGACGATTTAATTAACCACGATACTTACAAATACCTTAGTGTGGAAAAATCCAGGATCCCAGCCATATTTGGGATACCCAAAGTGCATAAGAATGTAGAGGACCCCTCAATGAGACCAATAGTAGCCGCAAATGGTTCCAAAACTTATTCTTTGGCCAAATTTCTAGATAATAAATTAAAGAACATATGGGTTTCTTTTCATGGAATTTTGAAAGACTCCTGGGATTTTTTAAGAAGTATTAGGGATGATATATATTCTGATTCCATCATTTTTGTTACATTGGACATACAGGACCTGTTTAATGTGATTCCTTATTCTACAGACCTTGAATGGTTTCAGGAGGCTATTAATAAGTGTGGAAATTTGGACCATAATAATTTTTGGTACACACTGAGCTTATGGATTTGGTCTTGCAGCAAAAGTTTCTATTTTTTGAAGGTGAAGTTTAAAAAAAGATACAAGGGGTGGCTACAGGGGCATGTTGTGCCCCTACATACGCAAATATAGTACTTATGATGTGGGAGGAGAAATTTGTGTTCGAATCAGAATATGCGCATTATTGGGTATACTACAAATGTTATCTGGATATATGTATTTTTTGGAAGGGAAAGGAGGCCAAACTAAAGGAATTTATACAGTACTTAAATAGTACCACTGAATTTTTAAAATTTACCCATCATATTTCTAGAGAAGAGATGAATTTTCTGGACGTTTCTATTAAGAAAGATAAACATCTATAGCAATACACCTCAAAAGTATACAGGAAGGGCACCTTCGCCAACTCTAATTTATACTTTAGTAGCTCTCACACATACAAACAAAAAAGAAGTATTGCTAAGGGGCAGTTTATCCACAGCAGCAGGATGACATCTAGAGATGTGGACTTTGAATATGAAAGCTGGAAGTTAAGGGACATGTTTTTAGCTAGGAAATATCCTGCATCAATGGTGGAGGAAGTGATGATAAAAGTTAAAAATGCTAGAACCTCTAGATATGCCCCAATTTTGGGATGTGAAAAAGTAGAGGTGCAAGAGGAGCGCAGGAAAGGAAACACTTTTGGGTGAAATTACGTTTTGTATTATCATCAAAAAACAGCCATGATTATAAATATTATTAAACAACAGTGGGAAAGGTTTGGTTGCTACTCAGAATTGGAGAATTTGTTCAATAATCCATTACAATTTACATGCAAAAAAGTAAAAACCTCAAGGAATTGTTGGAGAAGAAAGTACAGTTTTGTACCTACCATAAATGTAGATGTCCGAACTGGATAGCATCTGCAGTCATAACAACTGGGTTGTCCTGTCGTCAGGCAGCCCTTCAGTCGGCCGGATTCCAAAGTCCGGGTCTGGCTTCGGCTGATGTCGCACTTCACCCGACGTCATCTCTGTTGGTCTTCGGGTATAAAAGCATCAGCCGACGCCATTTTCCTCAGTGTTTCTTGCCCCAGATGCCAGTAGCCCTCTTGAAGGCTAAAATTTGGATAGATGCCAATGTTTCCAAAAGATAGAGGTAAACACAAAAATAAGCATGTATGTACATATATACAAACAAATACACCATAAAAGACTCCCCCCCACCAGCTAGCTATTAGGAGGGTAAACACCCTAGGAGTACCACAGAAGGGAAGGAGGGAGGGTAATCCTGACTGCAGATGCTATCCAGTTCGGACATCTACATTTATGGTAGGTACAAAACTGTACTATGTCCTTCATGGATGCATCTGCAGTCATAACAACTGGGTAGAATACCATAGCCAACTAGGGGAGGAGGATAAAAGTAGATTATGGTGTGTTTAGGATCCCTTGCAGTACAGCAGTGGCAAACCCTGCTCGGGATCTGGAATATAGAGGCAAATTATAATGCTTGGCAAATGTATGCACGGAGGTCCAAGTAGCCGCCTCAATAATGTCTTTGGTTGCCACTCCTCGTAAGAAGGCTGTGGTAGTGGCTGTTGCCCTTGTAGAATGAGGTCTTATGTTCTGTGGAATTGGTTTTCCATGGAAGGAGTAACAGAAACGTATGCAATTTCCTATCCATTTGGAGATTGTTTGTTTGGAAATAGCTTTTCCTTCCTTTCCTGTTGCATAGGCTACAAAAAGTTGGTCAGTCTTTCTGCTACTTTTTGTTCTGTCCAAGTAGTAGCGTAGCTGTCTATGTACATCCAAGGTATGCAGTATTCTTTCCCCTCTGTTTTGTGGGTTGGGAAAGAAGGTAGGTAGGTGGATTGCCTGGTTTAAAGACACTCTGGATACCACCTTAGGCATAAATGTAGGATTAGTCCTCATGGACACTCTATCTTGGTGGAAGATTAGGAAGGGTTGCACTGCCATTAAGGCCTGTAGTTCTGAAACCCTCCTTGCTGAAGTAATTGCCAGTAGGAAAGCAGTTTTCCATGACAGGTGTTGTAGGTTTGCTGTTGCTGCTGGTTCAAAGGGTGATAGTGTCAACTTTTCTAGCACAAAATTTAAGTCCCAAGCTGGTAATGGTGGTTTCCTTGGAGGTTTTACATTCTTGATTCCTCTGAGGAACTGCCTGAGCAAAGGGTGCGAAAAAACAGGT